>NW_005871432.1:200352-207718 GCF_000147115.1 Myotis lucifugus | reverse complement strand
CCCGTGGGGGGCCCGGCCTCCAGTTTAAAAAAAAATTTGGAAAAAATTCCTCCCCCCCCCCCCCAATTTTTTTTTTGGAAGTAAAAAACCAAACCGGGCCAAAATCCAATTTTTTTTTTCCCATGTGCCCCCCGGGCCCCTTATTTTGAAGCCCCCTTTCTTATTTTTTTTTTTAAGGCACGGGGCCCCCCCCCCCCCCCCGCCCCCGCTGTGTTCACCTGCTGAGGGACATGTGCTAAGAGGTAACTAGTGTGGCATCAAGACAGCCAGGCTGCCAAGCCTGAACTTGAGGGTGTGAGAGCTGGCCGGGTGGGAGGAGAATGTGGGGGGCAGGGGTCCCAGCCAAGTCCGACTTCCCAGACCAGAGCGCCTGAGTCCGAGCGGGGAGCTTACCTCCAGGACACCAAGGTCGTGACCTCAGTCAGCAGCATGACCTCAGCTTGTCAATGACGATCATTATGAAGACAAATTCCTATACGCAGGCCCCATGTAGAAAAACCCACATTTCCCAGGCCAATTGGTGACGGGGAAATATGTATTTTTAAAATATATTTATTTTTAATGATTTCAGAGAGGAAGGGAGAGGGAGAGAGAGATAGAAACATCAATGATGAGAGAGAATCATGGATCGGCTGCCTCCTGCATGCCCCCCACTGGGGATGTGCCCTTTACCTGAATCGAACCCAGGACCTTCGGTCCACAGGTGGATGCTCCATCCACTGAGCCTAATATTCTTGACTCTTGAAGAGGCTTCAATTTCAGATACATCCATCACCACAGATTCCCTCCAATAGTGGCCTCCCCAAACGCATGCCATGTGTTTCAGATCATTGACTCCATCATCCCAGACGTGAGAGGAAGAGTCTCATATAAACAAATGCTCCAGGAGCCCCTTCCGCTGAAAATTAACCGGAAAAAAAGATGTGTAAGTCACCAGGGAATACGATTCGTTTACTGAGACTGTTTGCAGGTGGACAACAGTAGGCAAAGCGAGAGCTCACAGGAACTGTCCTGAGTGCCTTTATGTTGTTCATCCGGCTCACGGAACAGCCATCCGGAGGCCGGCCGCACGCTCCGCACGTGGCTGCGACCACAGAGCCGGGGAACTTGCCGAGGTCACGGGCCGGGAAGGGGCAGAGCCGAGCGTCCAGCCCACGTCTGCTGGGCTCAGACCTGTGGTCCGCTGGCCTCACCCGTAACCTGTGAGCCGTGAGACCCCAGAAAAGGAGTGTGAGAGCAGACAGCAGGGTCCCCGACTGCTGCAGCCCCTCCCTCCCTCACTTCTCTATGGCTGAGTAGATTCTGGCCTCGGTCACCTGCGACCCTGGCTGAGTCTGCTGAAGGGAAGATGTGCTACCTGTAACGTAGGCCCGTGGAAGGGAAAGTGCCAGAGGCCACACCTTGTCCACCGAGGGCTCCGGGAATGTGAGCTGGAAGACGAGAGGGTCCCCGAGGGTGAGCCGTCGCCGCCACACTCACCTGCCAGCCCATAGATAGGCATCCGGACGTGAGGTTTCAGTTACCTGCGTTCAGCGAGGTCGAAAAACATTACATGGAAGATTCCAGAAATAAACAATTCCTAAGTTTTAAATTGCGTGAGAAACCTCGTGCTGTCCTGCCCGCCCCGCCCCGCCCGGCCGCGCTGTAGACGCTGCTCGCGCCTCCTACTCGCTCAGTGGCGTCTCGGTGGCCCACATGGCTGGTGGGTGTCAGAGCTGTGTTCCAGGGCCACTTAATGACGGCCCAGAGCCACTCACAAACTTCTGTTACTGTTGTAATGATTCTATTTTGTTATTAGCTACTATTCATCTTTTCCTGGACCTAATTTATAAATTAAACTTGATCATGTATGTACATTAGAAAAAAAACATAGGATAGCATAAGGATACGGTTATAGTCTGTAGGGTTGGGTACTATCCGGGGTGTCAGGCAGCACTGGGGGGCTGGGAGAGGATCCCCTGTGAATAAGGGGAGACTATTGTAATAAAATTACTCGCCAGCTCGACCAGCCTGGCTCAGTGGTTGAGTGTTGACCTCTGACCCAGGAGATCACAGTTCGATTCCTAGTCACGGCACAAGCCCGGGTTGTGGGCTTGATCCCAGTAGGGGGCGTGCAGGAGGCAGCCGATCCATGATTCTCTCTCATCATTGATGTTTCTATCTCTCTCCCTCGAGGTCCCTTCCTCTCTGAATTCAATAAAAACATATTTTTTTTAAAAAAAAAAGGAAAAGGCAAATTACTCACCATCGACCAGACAGCTCAGAGCCCTGCCAAGGTCCCTGAATGCTGCAATCTGGGGCTGATGCTTGTGGAGGGACCTCTTTGCAGATAAAACTGGAGATGCAGGGATGGGGATGATCAAAGCCAGGCTTCTCAGAATTTGTCCCTGGGAGGGCTAGGCTCAATGTGTGGAGTGACCTGGGGGGGAGGTGTGGGCCCGAGTAGACACACACACACACACATACACATGCACACGCACACACATACGCACACGCACGCACATGCACACGCACATGCACACACACGCACACACGCAGAAAAGCAGGCCAGCCCGGCCGTGAGCCCCCCTGTGCCGTCTCGGGAGCTCCTGTTTGCGCTCACAGCCCGGGGGGACCTGCCTAGCTTTGGGGAGCGTCACAGACACCAAGGCCGGTGCTCGCCTGGGAAAGGGAAACCGCGGCCAGGCCAGCCTGTGGGCGCAATGAGCTCGTGTTGGGCCCGACGAGCTCCGCCCCGTCCCGAGCTCATCCATCACCCGGCCCCAGAGGCTCCCCTGCCTCGCTCTCACGAAACACTGGGAACGCTGGAGAAAACTTACGACCTTGGAACACGCTGCCTGTTTTCTTACAACGTAATGAGACTAAATCGCGGCTAAGTCTGGTTTGCAGCCTAACAGCGCACCCCCCTCCCCAGGCCCCCGGGCGGGCGCCGGCAGCCAAGCCCCACTTCCCAGCCCACTCCTGCGTGGAGCCGGCGCGGTCACGGCCCCACAGCTGCCCCTCCGGCCCGTATTCTCCAGTGATTTCCGGTGGAGCCGGGGCGGGTTGAGCCTCTTGTCTCTTGGCAGTTTGTTTAAAACCCCTCCTAATATATTCCGAGTTCTAAAAGCAGCGCGCTCTGCGTTGGGCCTGTTGTTACGGGTGAGCTAGAAAAGCACCCTGAGTCCAGGCAGCCAGAGCGAGAGGTGTTCAACCGTTCACTCGCCCAACATCCACCACGGCTCACGCCCAGGGCCCCCGAGGTGGGCAGGCTAGCCCTCCCTCCCGCCCGCAGCGGCTGGGGTGCCCCCCGAATGAAACAATATTCTATCAGCAGGGAGGTGTCTGGTGAGAGACACTGGAGGCTGTGATCTGGGGGAGGCTTGAGGATTAGAGGGGATTATGGCAGACCCAGCAGACTTGGGGATCCTCCCAGGCTGCCGCAGGCCTCTCAGTGCTGCGAGTGGGGGCAGAGCAGTCAGGATTTATTAGCGTCCTCCTGGATGATAGCACATCCTGTGTGTGTGTTGGCGGGGGAAGGGGTTAGGGCCTGGCTCCCCCGCCCGTAAGGTACTTAAAATACAGTTGGGACGTCAGCCATCCGCTGTGGGGAACGCCGTATGCAGTGGTTAAAACCCCACGATACTGCTTCCCACCTTGGATCTCAGGTTCGTATCCCAGCTGTGTGACTTGAGGCAAGTTTCTTAACCTCTCTGTGCCTTGCTTTCCCCCTTTGTGGAATGGCCATCATAACAGTAGCTGACCTCTGTGCAGAGTGGGAGGAACGAGTGAGTGAAGCCCACAGGACCAGGCAGGCCTGATGCCCTGTGGGGCACCTCTGACCTGGCCCGTGGTTCTGCATGAACATGTCCATCTTTGGGGGTGGGGTCTGTGTGCCCCAGGGGCCAGGCCTGCAGCAGGAAGCACCCATGTCCCTCACTGGGAAGGCTGGAGGAGGTGAAGGGGGGGGTCCCGCCTTCGGAGCCAGGCGGCCTCCACAGACAGGCTGGTGCATCGGCCACGTTATCTCCTCTCCCACGCAGGTGCCACGGGACTAGAATATCTCCCTCCAGGTGCCAGTGACGGTAGAAGGTCCTGCCGTGGCTGGCTACCCAGGGAGGCGGGTGTTCCATCCTGTTGGGGAGAGTCGCTGGGAGGGGTGTCCACTGGTCAGCGCAGCTGGGCCTGGCCCTTGCTAAGGAGTCGCCCCAGTGGGCCTGGAGTGGGTGCAGGGCTCTGGGGACGCAGGCGCAGGAGGGGGGGGGAAGGCTCGGGGTGCTGGGTTGGCTGCTGGTTCCCCGAGCACTGGCCCAGGACGGCAGCGGCAGGAACGCTGGAAGGTGCGGCCTGCGTGCGCCAGGAGCAGGGTCTGTCCCACGGGGGGAACCGCCTGTGGGAGCGGCCGGCCGCCTCTGTGCTGAAACGCACCTTCACCTCGGCCTTCTCTGTGCCGGGCGCCTCTGACCTCAGGGAACCAGAGCCCATCAGGGGGAGGAGTCCGACCACAGCAGACACCGGTCCCCTGGGCTCCCGGGGTCCGCTCCGAGGGAGTCTCCATGTCCAGCCACGCTGACGGAGCACGTCCTGTCGGCCCGTGCCCAGGGCTTGTCGGATGTCAGCCTGGCCTGGGCGGCGGGACAGCTGAGATATTCCACTTAGAGATGAGGACGGGGTGGGGGCTCTGCACCCCCAGAGCCCAGACAGGGAAAACAACACGCCCGGGAAACAGCTGGTGAGCTGGAATCGGTCAGAAACCCCCAAGCAAGAGGCGGAACAGACGGGGTGCGGGGAGCAGGCCTTCCTTCCGTGGAGAGAACAGCGGGCATTCGACACGTTCCTCCCAGAAAACGTGGAGGTCCTTCGGGTTCAGTAGTCGTTCTGTGTTTGTCCTGTTAAATCATAGAAATTCACCGTTAGTTTATTTCATACGTCAGCATAAGCCAGCTTGGCCAAAGGCAGGGGTGAGTGGGGCTCAAGTGAGTCTTCATTTAACTCGGTCATGGCCGTCTCTCGAAGCCACCGTGAGAGCATGACTTGCCAGCAAATGTCAAGAGTGACCCTTGGCCCAGCTGGCGTGGCTCAGTGGTTGAGCATTGACCTAGGACCCAGGAGGTCACAGTTGGATTCCGGGTCAAGGCAGGTGCCTGGATTGCGGGCTCGATCCCCAGTATGGGGCGTGCAGGAGGCAGCCGATCCATTGATCCATGATTCTCATCATTGATGTTTCTCTCTCTCTCTCTCTCTCCCTCCCCCTACCTCTCTGAAATCAACAAAAATATTTTAAAAAAAAGAGTGGCCCTTGCAGGTAGTGAGTCCTGCAGCAGGTCCCCTCGGTTTGGCGTGAGTGTGGCCTGGAGTCCCGTGTCCATTCACACAGCCCTCGCTCCCGGAGGCGGCCTTCACCAGGACAGGGGCCCGGGAAGCCCCCCGTCCGCTAAACGAGGGTCGCGACGCGCACACGTTCTGGGCGGCTGCCCAGAACCATTCTTAAGCTCGTTACTGTTATTACAGCGACCCTGGATGCTTTGCCCTGGAGAAAAAGCACCCGGTCTCCATTCCTTTTTTATGACGCGGAGTGTTCCTCCCCGCACGCTCTGAGGTGCCTTCTCGTTTGCATGCGTTTGGCTCGTGCCAGCGAGCGGCTCCCAGGGGCGCCTCGGGCCTCAGAGCCAACTCCCAACAACATAATCGGTTGCAAATGTTCCGGGTGGATGACTGACGGACGTGGGAACTCACCACTCCTCCCATTTCTCGCTGTGAGCGAGCGGGAGAGCTCACAGGGGACAGCCTGCTTCCCCCTTCCCTCCGTCCTTTTAAAGTGATGAGGACAGCAGCCCAGGACCAGGCTGGTCTGGCTCCGGGAGCGGCCGGACCGATGGGCCATGCTGAGCGAGTTTCGGCTAACGGGACAGATGGTGTTGAACCGAGTGGTTGTCTGTTTATGTCCAACAACAAGTGAGAACTTCACTCGACCCTATTTTTTTTTCCACGTGAAAATGTGTACGCCCCCACCCCCACCCCCACCCCCTCCGTGTGGGCTGAGGGATGGTGCCTGGCACCTCCAGGCCTCCAGGAGGGGCCCTTGGGGTGGATCTGGCTGGGAGGTGCCTGCCCCCAGGTGTGTCTCAGACCCAGCGCAGAAAAGCAGCTTCCCCGACGCTGGGACCCAGCTCCTCTCTGGAGCACGCACGGGCTGCCATCCAACAGCCGTCTGCGGCCTCTACCCCGGGCCGGGCACCTGCCCACAGCCGGGCAAAATGATGATCAAGTCTGTGGGCCGGGAGGCCAGGCGGCCAGGACCGGGCCGTGAGGGAGAGCCCTGTGCCGAGGAGGGCGTGGACCCAGTTCCCCGGCAGCTCGTGCAGGAGGAGCTTGGGACAAAGCCTGTCCGAGGGTGAGCGTTGTCCTTGGGGCCTCCCTGGGGTCCCCTCCTTTTTCCTAGCGGGGAGCCCCAGAGGGGGTCGTCCAGGCCACCGAGTCCCTGGTTAGTTCCCGGGGGCTCCTGGGCTTACACAGGAGGTATTTCTCTCGACCTGGAGGCTGGGTGTCTGCAGGGCTGGGGTCCGAGGTCAGGGTGTCTGCAGGGCTGACTCTGAGGGAGGCTCCCAGGGAGTCCTCCCCGGTCCCTCGCACCCCCTCGGGGGCTGCTGGCAACCCTGGGCTTTGGCTTGCAGACGCCTCCTCCAGTCTCTGCCCCGACCCCACTGGGCCTCCTCCCTCCACGTCTCTGTGTATGCCTGTCTCCCTGCAGGCGTCGACCCAGGAACCAGGAGGTCAGGGTTCGATTCCCGGTCAGGGCACATGCACAGGTTGCGGGCTCAATCCCAGTGTGGGGCGTGCAGGCGGCGGCCGATGGATGATGTTTCTCTGTCATGGATGTTTCCATGTCTCTATCCCTCTCCCTTCCTCTCTCTCTAAAAATCACTAAAAACGTATTTTTAAAGTTTAAAGTGGGACCACGCAGTGCTTCAGGGCCTTTAGAAAGGCCGTGTCTTTAAATAGATGGAAACAAAGCATCGTCACTGCTCCCAAGGCAGCGCCTGACTCCAGTCCGTCCATCCTTCCCCGTTGGACAGGGGCCCGCGTCCCTCGGTCCAGGCACAGGCAGTGGGGACAGGGCGGGGAGCAATGCCTCGAGGGGGTCATTGCAGCCCACAGCCGGGAGGGGGAGATGTCACAGAGCCTGCGACACCTGTGGCCTTCGGGCCGTCCATGTCAGGAGAAAAGCTAAGCACTAAGCCGAAGGAAAGGTGTGCACCCCAGGCCGGGAGGGGCTGCCACAGGAAGCTGGGGGAGGGGGGGGGGGGGGGGGCGAAGACCCGCAGGAGGAGGGGAGTTCTCTGATTGCGGCCCCTCCTCGGCTTCAGCATCCTCGCCTGGGGCCGGT
>NW_005871432.1:190479-197689 GCF_000147115.1 Myotis lucifugus | reverse complement strand
AACTAGCTCACACACACACACACACACACACACACACACACACACAGGGTCACAGAAGAGCTGTGCATCTGTAGACAGAGAAACTGTGGTTAAGTCAGGATCTCACTCCCTGAAGCTCAGGAAGTCCCCGTGCAGAGCTGTCCGGGGACCCCACCCCGTCTCTGTCGCACCATCTATTCCTCCCACACGAACTTGCGGTCACACATGCGCTCATACTCAGATGCATGTGTATTAACACGCATCTGCCTTTGTCTTCCTTTCCCGCCTTTAGAGATACTTTTCACATTTATAATCATAACCTGCACACAGCTTTGCACGGTACCTTTTCGCTGAACGTTGTAGCAGGTGCTTTCCCCACCGCTCGCCACGGAGCTTACGGAGGTGCTGTTGGTTTAATAGGACGCGCTTTTCCGTGGCAGGTGTGTGCGAGTCAACTCCCCGCTGCCCCGTTTTGGACAAAGTCTGTTGTTGGCACAGAACCTGCCCCCAAGGCTGTCACTCTGCAGTGAGACCACGCTCGCTGCACCCCCCTGCCCCCGGCCGCCGAGGGCTCCGTCCTGCATTGCTGGGGTCGGGTGGGGGGGTGTCACTCCTTGCAGTGCCTGGGCCAATGATGCTGGATCCTCTCATGCTATTGACACATGAGTGTTGGAAGAGGGGCGTGCACCGGGCTGGGAAGCGCCGTGAAAATGGGGCGCGTGAGCTGGATGGCAGACACAGCAGAGGAGCTGGTGTAGGTGGGGGGGGGGCGCAGGCTGGGGAGGCAGCTGCCCACCGTGCTGTCCTGGCGAGAAGGTGCCGGGGCCTCGGTCGCCAGACTGTCTCAGCATTTGCGGTAAAGCAGGAGCGTGCGTGGAGGGGCCCGGGGCACGCGGGCTCCCATGCTGTCCTGTGCTCTGTCACAGCTCTCCCAGGCAGCCCCGATAGTCCCACCCACCCCGCCCCCAGGACGCCAGGATTCCCGAAAAGCCGGATTCTGCCTCGAGGAGGATTGGTGTCCATTGGTATAATTTCGTGAATATGTGTAAAATTACCCATTCCCATGAATAGGATGGGGTTGTTTAAATGAAACTCTTCCCCCAGGAAACTGAACTGCTGCCATTTTCCTGGGCTGGCCGGCCGGGCGCCTGCAGCCCAGGGTTAGCCGTTTATTCCCACAGCAAGCAGCTGCCCCGGTCCGTGTCTGCTCTGTCCTTGGCTCAGTCTACACCAGCGTTTCCCACGTTGGCACAGCGTCCATGTAACCATTGTTATTGTAGTTACTCCTCACCCGAGGATATTTTTCCATTGATTTTTAGAGAGCGTGGAAGAGAGAGGGAAAGACAGAGAAACATCGATGTGAGAGACACACATCGATGGGTTGCCTCCTGCATGAACTCCAACCAGGGCCCAGGCCAGGGAGGAGACTGGAACCAAGGTACATGCCCTTGACCGGAATCGAACCCGGAACCCTTTGGTCTGCAGGCCGACGCTCTATCCACTGAGCCACACCGGCCAGGGCTTCGTAACCATGATTTGAAAGCCTCAGTGATAGCTCAGAGGTGGGTGTGGGGCACAGAAGTTCAGTTTACGATGGTAAGCCGAGAGCATCTTCCCAAGCCGTGAGCATCTTCCCACGCGGCCACAGAGCCTGGCTCGCGGGCACGCCCCCTCGGCGATCTGGTGCCGAACAGGAGACCATGCTGGGCTCCCCCCACCCCCCAGCAGGGCGACACAGCAGGCCCCTCCCACGCTCACTGTCCTGTCCCTCTCTGTCCAGCTGGACTCTGTGCCCGGCTCCTTCCCACTCGCTGGTGGGAGGTGCAGCCAGATGTGCCGTCCTGCCCGGCGGAGCCTCATGGGTCACCCCGACCCCCCGAGTGTGCTCTCTGGGCGGAGGCGGCTGCGCTCGGGAACTGCAGCCCCCGCTGAAGTGACCTGCTTTCTGGCTCAGCACTTCAGGAGCAGCGCCCAGATGTGAGCCGAGGGTCTCGCGGTGCCGGCAAATAGACCTGAACCAAACAGGGGTGTGGGACTCAAAGGGCCAGATAGCTGGGGACACATGGTGTCGTCACCAAGACAGATGTGGGGAGACGAGGCATCTGGTAGGTGGCACAGAGACTTCATAGGGTCCGAGCGCCGGCTGCGCATACCTGGGGGGGAATCCTTTCGGCACAAATCCATTTCCCATCATAACTGCAATATTTTCTTTAGTCCAAAGACTGATTTCTCTTCCTCACCATATTTTCCAAAGAAGCCTTTCTATTTTTTTTGTGGGTTTTTTTTATTCAACGCCACCAACGTAGCTTTTGAATAAGAGGTCCTGCAAGACTTGGATTAGAATCTCACTTTCAAAATAAATTGGAAGCACACTTTTTAAGACTCATGTTCTGTCTTCACGATAAAAGTCCTGGCACCTGAGGTCGGCTGTCAAGGTCACACGGTACCACCGGGCAGAACTAACTCGCTGGGTCCTGACCCAGTTGCTAGTGGGTTCCACTCAGGCATTGCTGGGACGTGTCTCCTGTGCAGGGAACGCGTTTTTATGGTTGAGCGAGTGAAGTTTTTTGAAAAAAAGCCATTTTAATGTCGTTTTCATGGCTTCCTGGAAAACGTAAAGACAATGACTTTCCCATAAATTATTTTCCCTGCCTCTTCCTGTGCCATAAACAAAAAGCCCAGAGAAAGCCGCATTTCCTCTTCAGTGAGGTCTAGGTTTTATGCACCAGTAATTCTGATTCAAATTCAGAATCCATTTGACTTTGAAATACCAAACCTAGACGGAGACAGACATAATGTAATGCCCTTAAGTGCCACGTGTTACAATGAAAGGTAAATAGATTATTGATTAAATGTAAAAATATGTTCTCATTACATAGGTAATACAGACTATATTCTCCTTAATTCATAAAAAAAAATTAAAAGAAAAAAGGCTAAAGTCTGCCCTGGCCCCCACCCTCAAGCCTCGTTTCCTCCTGCCCCTCGTAGAGACTCTATAGTTCAGGGTATATGCATTATAGAGACCTTTAGAAATGCATTTACAGACATATGCACACTAGAGGCCTGGTGGGGGTCCCTCGGCCTGGCCTGCACCCTCTCTCAATCTGGGACCCCTCAGGGGATGTCAGACTGACGATTTCAGCCTGATTCCCGCAGGCCAGGCCGAGGGACCCCACTGGTGCATGAATCCGTGCACCGGGCCTCTAGTATGCATATAAAATCTTTAGTTAATCTCTTCCCACCTTCACCCCTTCCCTCTGAGATTCATCTATCTGTTCCATGTTTCCATGTCTGTGCATTGAGCGTCTGCCCCCGGGTGGTCAGTGTGCATCATAGCTACCAGCCGGATGGTCGGATGGTCAAACGGTCACTTAGGCTTTTATATAGATAGATATCACATTGTTTTTCGTGGAGGGGGGGTTAATGTAATTTGTTTCTCATCTTGTTTTTTTTTTTTAGTCAACAGTCTGTCTTGGAGTTCTTTTCGTGTTCATTTGTGGAGCTGTAGCCCTTATTTCTTTATTTGTGCTGTTCAAGGATTTGCTATGGTCTCCCATCTCCCCTCCTCCAGGCTGTCCTCCTTGACTCCACCCGGTGCACCGCCTCCTGCTGTTTGGAATAGTGGCCCTGACCCGCCTGTCAGCCCTGTCAGCTTCAGGGCCCTGTCAGCTGTGCTGGGGCCTCTCCCTGCCTCTGCCTCTGTCAGAATCCCTCCTCCTCCCCTCCCTCTGTAACCTGCACTTGTATCTGTTCGCACTTGGATTTGGCTGAATCAGGTTGGTATGATCATATGGCCTCATCGTAACCCGAACCTTAACCTCGTAAATGCTTGTGTCGGGAGGAAAGGTTCCCTCTAGGTCCCGTGGTGGCCTCCGGGTGAATCGCTGAGACAGATTCACAGGAGAAACACAGATTTCATTTTGTGCGTATGCCCCCCCCCCCCGCTAAGTCGTGAGAGGCGCTGGCATTAGGAATAGAGGCCGCATGCACCCTGAGCTCCGGGGAAGCAGAGGGGAGGGTCTGGGCCTTCACCGAGGAGGACCCTCCCAGGAGAGGAGGAGGGCAGGTGCTTGGTGAGCATCCGCCGTGCCGTGCCGCACACAGGCGTCCTTCTGATGTAGCAAGTTCCCTCTGGTGACAGCTCTCGTCCTGGCACAGGCCCCGGACTAAATGCTTTAGGCAGTTAAGGGGGGGGGGGGTACGGCGCTCTTCCTGAGTCAGCTGGGCCTTGTCTCCAGCTCACAGTCATTCACAGGCCACTCGGCACATCTGGGCACCTGGCCTGGCCCCTCCCTCGTTTCCACAGCTGGCTCCTCTGTGGGGCAGGCACCACGGTGATGTCTGCTGACCTTCCTGCGCCCCTGGCCACTGCCTGGCACGCAGTAGGTGCTCAGTAAAGGCTGGTTGGCCTGCCCGAGTGGGGCACCTGCGCTTGTCTGGGGAAACTGCTGTGTGAGGTGGGGACAGAGAGAGGCAGTGTTGTGGGGGGCCCGCCCCCTCAGAGACCCCCACACTCCTTTTCCCTGGGGAGTCTCCTGTTTGCAGAGCACAACCTGTGGCTGAAAGGAGACCTGCAAACCAGCTTCCCACGGGGCTGCTGTCCTGACCGCCAAGGGCTTGTTTTTCTAAAATAAAGAAAATGCATCCCTCCCACACCTGCCCTGCAGCTGAGTCCTGGAGCAACGACTTAATCTCTAACTGAAGTGCGGAGGGGAGCGTACACTAACCATGGAGAGGCTCACCCTTCTGGCCTCCTCTCCAACCCGCCTCCCCCCCCCCCACCCCCTGCCCCTGAGGTTGTATCCCTGGGAGTGCGCTGTGCGGTCCGGGCGGGAGCAGAGCCAGAGGCCGGCCGGTCCCCGGGATGTGGACACTGTACCGCAGTCAGCATTGCCTTCACTTCATTCATTTCCTGTGTCCAGTAATGCTGATTTCATTTTTTAAATATATTTTACTGATTTCAGAGAGGAAGGGAGAGGGAGAAAGAGATAGAAACATCAATGATGAGAGAGAATCATCGATCAGCTGCCTCCTGCACACCCCACCCTGGGGATCGAGCCACAACCGGGCATGTGCCCCGACCAGGAATCGAACCGTGACCTCCTGGTTCATAGGTCGATGCTCAACCACTGAGCCAGGCCGGCCGGGCTGGTAATGCCAATCTTAGGCTGACATGTGTAAATGAGGGATAAGAAGAATATTATGGGAAATTTTCCATGTCTCATGTTTCGCATATTAGGTGGCGCTGATTTTTCAGACTAACAAGTACCAATAAGGGAGAAGGGAGCAGGTCATGGAAAGTGTCCGTAGTGGTCCATTCCTCGTGAGCTCGCTCGCACCGGCTGCGAGAAGACTGCGGCGAGGGGCCTGTCTGGCACGAGGATTTGAGGTTTTCACCTGCCGGGAGGTGGGAGTGGGATGCAGGAGCCAAGCAAGCCGTGAATCCTCTCTGTTAAAACCACCGTCCGATATATGTACAGATGGGGGGGGGCCATTTAAGAAAACCCTTGTATGAAAAGATACATCCGTTCAAACGTGAGGAATGTGTCTTGCCTGCGGAGTTCTGCTCAAGTTATTTGTAATTCTAGCGAGGAGAACGCATTCTCTGTAGCCAAAACAGCATCTGGATGAATACAAATGAGTTTATGAAAGGCTTGAGCTACTAACGGGGGAACTGCAGGGCAGGCGACCTCCTTTCTGAGTGCTGGGGGGGGGGGCGCATGGCAAGGTGGCAGCTCGCTCTAAGCTGGTTCTGCCAGTGGTAGAGATGGGGGGGCATGGAGGAGGGAGGAAGCCATTTCCAGAAACTTCTGTTGCTTCCAGAACCTTCTGCTGCTTCCAGAACCTTCTGCAGCCTCCAACATGCAGATTATTTTACTGAGCAAAATCCATTGGCCAGCCAATGGGGCCCAGGGCGAGCCGCTGTCTCCAGGGCAGGGACCGCATGGACGGACAGCTCTGGGGACCCACATTCTCCAGGCTCCAGCGATGGGGAGGGGACCAGCCTCGCTCCTTAGCTCTGCCGGCCAGCGAGACCCGGGCTGGAGGAGACCGCATCCCAGTGGGAAGAGCAGCAGCTGGGACTACCTGCGCTGCCTTCTCATTGAGAAGCGAAGGCTGGAATGTCCCAGGAACAAGAGGCACCCGGCCCGGCACTCGGCTTTCTCCGTGCACAGAAGTGAGAAGCTTGAAGTCAGAGGTGTGGTTCAGGCTGGTTTCCTCTCCAGCCTCACGTGCCTTCCGTGGAAAAGGGAGGTTATAATAAATAGTCCTCGCCCCAAAGGACAGCAGTGACAATTAAAGGACTTGGGTGGGGACAGCACTTACCACACTGCCTGGCACCTAAGAAGGGTTGAAGACATGATAGTTTTATTTATGCACTAGAGGCCCGGTGCATGAAATTTGTGCACTGGGGGGGGTGGGTGTCCCTCAGCCCAGCCTGCACCCTCTCCAATCTGGGACCCCTCGGGGGATGTCCGAATGCCGGTTTAGGCCCAATCCCTGTGGGCCTAAACCAGCAGTTGGACATCCCTCTCACAATCCAGGACTGCTGGCTCCTAACCACTCACCTGCCAGCCTGATAGCCCCCTAACTGCTCCCCTGCTGGCCTGGTCATTCCCAACTGCCCTCCCCTGCCGACCATCTTGTGACCACATGGGGGTGGCCATCTTGTGATAATGTGAGGGTGCAAGGGCCACCTAGGCTTTTATTAGTATAGATACTTTAGGAATAAAGTTATCATTTTTACTTACTCATCTTTAACTGTAATTACAGGGAAAAATAAAATTATCTCCAAGGGTGAGATCAAAGAGAGAAGTTAAAACACAAGGGGGGGGGCCTTAGCTGGTTTGGCTCCATGGATAGAGCGTCAGCCATAGGACTGAGGGTCATGGGTTCGATTCTGGTCAAGGGCATGTACCTCGGTTGCAGGTTGCCCGGCCCTGGTCAGGTGTGTGCAGAAGGCAAGCAATCGATGTGTCTCTCTCCCATCAATGTTTCTCTCTGTCTCTCCCTCTCCCTTCTACTCTCTCTAAAAATCAGTGGAAAAATATCCTCTGGTGAGGATTAACAACAACGACAACAAACCATCTTACAATATTGATAACCTTGTGTCAAACATTGAAGAGTAATAACTAATAACATTAAAAAGTAAAAATCTTGAAACAACTAAGTCCTTTTGAGGGACCCTGGATAATAGCATCGAGCTGTGCCCCCTCCTCGGCCACCTCGG
>NW_005871432.1:175622-187196 GCF_000147115.1 Myotis lucifugus | reverse complement strand
GTGGCCCGGCAGCTGAGCGAGGGCCACGCGACAGGCACCTGGCTTCTAGGCACCGCAGAGAGAGATGTGCGTTCCCGGGGCCTCGCTCACACGGCCCGGAGCCCAGAGCCCCGTGCGCCTGGCCCGGTGCACAGACCTTGGCAGGACGTCTCCACACAGGCCCTGTTTCCCGTCCTAACCAGAGCCACGGCCGCCGGGAAGTGACCATCGCGGAGCCTGATGTCACACTCGCATACCCACCTGCCTCGCCCCGCGGCCCCCGTCCAGGGGCTCCTGACACTTAATCCCGCTGCCGCCCGCTGGGCCCCACCCCGGTCACCTGAAGCCACGCTGCCGGGAGGAGCCGGCTTCTCACCGAAACTGACCCCTCCACCTCCCTCATGAAGATCCAGTTCCAGCTGATGACGCTGCCGGAAGCCGGCCCCGCAGCAGGCGGGTCTACGGGGCCCTGTGCTCCCTCTGGAGGCCAGGCAGGCCCGGGGTTGGGTCACGGCTCCCGTGTCCTGTGCCTGCTGCACCAGGTCCCAGGGGCAGCGGGGCTAGCGCGTCTCAGGGCAGGCGGTCACGTGATGGGAGTCCCCTACCGTTCGTCCTGTGGGATGGTGCCCAGTTCACCTTCCACCTAAACAGGGAGGCCTCTCCGGTTATTTTCATAGTCATTAAGGTTTAAGTCCTGGGTGTCATCCCCATTTGCAAACCTCTGGGTATACACAGTCATCCACCAAATGTAGATTACAGAATGCTCCTGCTGGTCTGGCTGGCGTGGCTCAGTGGCTGAGCGTCGATCTATGAACCAGGAGGTCACGGTTCAATTCCCGGTCAGGGCACATGCCCGGGTGTCAGGCTCAATCCCCAGTGTGGGGCGTGCAGGAGAAACATCATCATTGATGTTTCTCTCTCTCTTTCCCTCTCCCTCCCTCCCTCCTTCCCTCTCTCTTCCTTTTAAAAAAATTCAAAAAAACAAAACCCTAGCTGGTTTGACTCAGTGGATAGAGCGTCAGCCTGAGGACCAAAGGGTCCCAGGTTTGATTCTGGTCAAGGGCATGTACCTCGGTTGTAGGCTCCTCCCCGGCCCAGCCTCTGGTTGGGGCTCCTACAGGAGGCAGCCAATCAATGTGTTCCTCTCACATTGATGTTTCTCTCTGTCTTTCCCTCTCTCTTCCACGCTCTCTAAAAATCAATGGGAAAATATCCTCAGGTGAGGATTAACAAAAAAGAATTTTTTTTAAAAAAAAAGAATGTTCCTTCTAACACGGACACACACACACTTACCTGAGCCAGATGCAGTTTAAGAGGTGGGTGAGCGCTTTGTGGAACCCGGAGCAGCACAGCAGGCCGTGCAGAAAGCCGGCCTGTCATCTGAAGGCATCAACTCGCTCTGCACAAGTGGGAGGTCGCCGTCCTGACGTTGTGGGTCCTGGCCACACTGGGCTAGTTCCTGCTCCCTGGAGCCAGCAGGGTGAGAGCATGTGGGGGAGGCACACGCAGGACAGTGAGTGCCGCCGGGCAGAACGGGGCAGGGGACGGTCCCCGCTCGCTCCATGCCCTGCCCAGTCTCGGGCTTCGTCTCTGAATGGCACGGACGCCTGCCCGCCCCTGTGCTCACCACCTCATCCCCCCTTCCCTTGTCACACGCCTCCTGCTCCCAGGAAAGACCAGGCGGGAGCACTGGGGGGTCTGTGCCTGCCGGTGCCAGGGCAGTGGAGGCAGGTCCTGCTTGTGGCCTGGTCACCGAGACAAGCATCCTGTCTGACGGCACCGGGCACTGCCGGAAATAGAACGCGAGGTCATCTTGGGGTGAAAGCTACACGCCTCGCCCACTGACCTTGAGCACAAAAGACGAAAGTTCGGGAAAGGGAGACATGTCAATACTCGCCTCCGGGTTTGAAGTTGCGGTCTGTAATTTATGTGTGGAGCCCGGGACAGAAGCACCGCGGTGCACGGCCTCCGGTCTCCCTCCCCCGCGCATCTGCATCCTGTGCTCTGGAAGGAACATACATCACCCCCCTCCTGCCGTCGGAGGAGACGTGGGCAGCGGACGGACGGCAGGACTGCGCTCCTGCCTCCCAGGGGCTGGGTGGGGCGGGGAGCTCTGGGCTCGGCTCCGCTGGGCTCTGCCAGACCCCTCCCCCCAGAGGTCCCCCCCTCCCTGCCCAGCCCAGCAAGCTGTCTCCCCGAGTTAACAAGTGAGGACAGGAGGCGCCCGTGCCAAGTCGGGATGCTCAACTGGAGCTGCAGTCACTCCCCCGCGGGCTGACTCACTCCTTCCTGACAGGCTCCGAGCCCACTGGGGCAATTACACGTTTTCTCACATAAAGTGGGGCCTGGATTTGAGGGAAACGAAGGCCAGACCGGCTGGGCATGGGGTGTGGCGGCCTTGACTATATTGGACGTGAAAAGAAGATGAATTTCATAATACGCGTAGGTGCCAGCGAGCCTGCTATTATCTGAGTTTGGGAGTAAGTTTAATCCCTGAGAGGCATGTGAAGATTGTGCTTGGCATACCCGGCCTCCAAAAAGTTAAGGCCGGGGTAAGCAGCATAAGAATTTAATGGGCATTGTTGGCTGGCCCTTTGCAATCGGTAGGAGATTCTCCAGCCTGAGGCCTGGTGTCCCCTCTGGCCTTTACATATGAAACGCTAACCCTTCCCCAACACTGAATCTTCCCCACCACTAACCCTTCCCCACCACTAACCCTTCCCCAACACTAACCCTTCCCCAACACTCACCCTCCCCGAACACTAACCCTTCCCCACCACTAACCCTTCCCCACCACTAACCCTTCCCCAACACTAACCCTTCCCCAACACTAACTATTCTCCAACAATGCTGCCATTTTCCTTGAGAAGTGAGGGGCGGGGACCTGGGGATGGTAAATGCCTCCTGACTCCTTGCCCTGCTGCTCCCCCATCAGCCAGCATCTCTGCGCCAGGGTCACTCTGCCCTCTCCAGTCTGCATGCCAGCCCCCACCCCACAGCGAGCAGCAAATCCAGGCCTCGCTCCTTGCTCCCAAGACATCCGCCCACCTAGAGGCCCCTCTGATGTGTGGGATCTATTTCCTTGGCCCCCAAAATTCCAGGCCCCCTCCCCGACTCAATGCCAGGGTTTGCTTGGATGCTGTGAGAGCCTGCCTTTGCCATGGGAACATTCAGAATAGAGGCCTGTGTGGCTCTCCTTACAAGACGGTGTGTCTGAGGCTGTTTTGGACTAAGGGGGTGTGTGTAGGCCACTCACTCCTCCTGGCCCGTGTCCGTGAGCCGGAAGCACGGAAACCACGCTAGAAACACCCCCCTTAGTCCTCCCTCCCCCACTTCACTCTCCCCAGGAAGATTCCAGGGCCAGGTGATCCCCCTGCTTCTTCTGAGCCATCCCTGGCTGCGGCCATGGGGAGTCAGATGCTGCCAGGAGCCAGCGGCGGCCTGGTGGTTGGAAAAGAATCTGATCCGTACAAAACAGCCCTGCTCTCCACATTCTGTGGCCAGAGCCAAGTTTCTTCGATACGCGGCACCTACCAAAAAAAAAAAAAAAAAGTGGATTTTTTTCTTTCTTTCTGAAATGATAGCTTTGCGAGAAAGTCTGGCCTCCCCCCAGGCTGCTGCCACTCCAGCCGCCAGCTCTGCACAGCCCCTCGAGGTGCGGCGCCTGAGCTGGTACAAAGGCCTGCGGGGCCGGGCGGAGGGTGGTGTCCAAGCAACAGACGGGCTCACTGCTGCCCAGCGCCTCAGGGCGATGGAGGTGGCGGGCGGGATGATTCTCTCTCCGGGGCCAGCAGGGCTCCCTGAGAGCACCCAGGGCACATGAGGGGTGGGGGCTGCACAGGTCTGAGTTGGTGTTTCACGTGAGGTCACAGGGGCTCCTGGTGGGCTGTTTAGAAGTATGAAGTCTGCATCTGCTGTGGGTTGAACTGTGTCCCCTGGAAAGAGAGGTTTAGTCTTAACCCCGATACCTGCCAATGTGGACGTAGGGTCTTTGCCAACGGCGTCAGGTTGAGGGTGGACTGGGGTGGAGTGGGTCCTAGTCCATTGACGGGCACCCTTACCTTAGAGTGAAATTTGGACCCACAGACACAGGACACATGTCCTTGGCCACGTGACAACGGAGGCAGAGATTGGAGCGAAGGATCTGCAAGTCAATGGATGCCAAGGCCTGCCGGCTGCCTCCCCAGCAGCAGGAGAGGGCACAGGGCTCCTCCCCGAGCGCCTGGAGGGAGAATGGCCTCCCCAAGCCTGGAGCCCAGGCGCCCGCGGGCAGCTGTGAGGAAGCGCCTTTCTGTGTTGAAAGCCTCCTCTTCGTGGTCCTTTGTCACGGCGGCCCCGGGAAACCGATCCGCCGTCCCTGGCGTCCGTGGCTCCTGTCTGAGCCAGGTGTCCTCGCGCAAGTCTGTACACGGTGAACTCTTAAAAGTCCCGGCGGAGCGGGTGGAAGCGAGGAAGGAGCTGCTCAGCCAGTCCTCGGCCTGGGCGGTTCCTGCCCTGGTGGCCGGAAAGAAGGCTGGGCCGGCAGGAGGTTTTCTTGCAGTAAAGAGTGAGATGAGGAGGTGGGAGTGGAGTCGCAGGAGATTGCGAATTTTACTCTCTTTGCTCCCGTCTGGTTTACATCTTTACAATGAGAACGTAATAGCGCAGTTACTTTTGGTGATAAAAAAAATAACGCAAGCCCGGTCGGTGTGGCTCAGTGATTGAGCGTTGACCTATGAAGCAGGAGGTCATGGTTCCTTTCTGGTCAGGACACATGCCCATCCCCAGTGTGGGCTCCATCCCCAGTGCGGGGCGTGCAGGAGGCAGCCGACCAGTGATTCTCTCTCATCATTGATGTTTCTCTCTCCCCCCTCTCCTTTCCTCTGAAATCAATAAAAACACGTATGTTTTAAAGTGACACAAGAAAGTCTTAAAAAGAAAAAAAGTAGCTCCGTCCAGGTAAGATGGGGCACGGGACAGGGTGGGCAGGGCCTCCCTTCGCAGCAGGGGCGCCAGGGGAGGCCTGTCCTCGGGGGCCAAGGTGCTGGAGCTGAGGGCTGAGGCTCCGGACCAGAGAGCTTACTGCTTTCACTGGTTCTGAACTGGAGAGAAACAGAAGGGAAAAGGAGAAGAAAAATAAAAGCAGGTTTTGCTGGCGGTTGGAGTGACGTTCCCCTCCTCGCAGCACAGCCTCTGCTTTGACCTCCCTGCTGGGCTTCTCAGCAGCACCTGGCGTTCAGGCGCCTGTCAGTCTCCTTCCCCGTTTGGGGTGAACGGGGACAGAGACGATAGCTTAGCTTTGTGTGACACCCCAACCGCGTCTCTCAAACGTGTCACTGGTGCTCAACACACGCTTGTTCAAAGAGCCTCTCCGGTGGGTGAGTTAAAGTCCTGGGTGCAGGAGTGTGAAAGTCTTTATCCTCCGTTCAGATGGAATTTGCGTTTTATCTCATTATAAATTTTTTGAAATTTGAGAAAGGGTGAAATGTGAAGAGCACGGTAATAGGTAGACTGAAAACCACTTTCAGAACAGAAAGTGGAAAATTTGGGTAAGTGTATTCGTCAGAAGCAGAACATACAAGGTGTGTGTGTGTGTGTGTGTGTGTGTGTGTAGGGAGAGGCAGAGAGTGAGAGATTTATTTTAAGGAACGTACTCACATGAGTCTGGTGATGTGGCAGGTCCAAGTTCTGCAGGTTAGGCAAAGTGGAGACTCAGAAGTTCCATTTTGAGTCCAAAAGCCGTCTGCTGGCAACACCCCTTCTTGTCAGGCACGTCAGCCTTTGCTTATGTGGCCTTCAGCTGCGTGGGTGAGGCCCACCCACACGGTGGAGGGCCCTTTGCTCTCCTCAAAACCCGAAGAAGAATGTCTGACTAACTGTCTGGCACTTTGGGCCAATCAAGTCGACCCACGAAATGAACCATCCCCGTAACTGTCTGGACCCCCCTTTACCAATGGATGTGCCCTGAGAGGCAGGGCCGTTCCCCGCAGCGCTGGGCTGTCCCGCACATGCTGGCTGGTTAACACCCTGAAGCCCTGTCCAGTCAACAGCCATGGTGTCCCCATCACTGTAACAACAAGAGCTGTGCCCACACATTCCTGAACGCCCTCTCGGGCCGGTTTTGCCCAGGATGAGAAAACACCGAACCGGCTTGACTGACTGTGGAAACGTTGCCAAATGTTGGCTACGTCCAAATGAATGGTGGTCTTCTCGCCATTCGCACGTCACATGCACACAGCCGTTGTCTAACCAAGGGGGATGGGGGGCAACCTTGCCCTGGAAAGGGCCAAACAGTAAATATTTTGGCCTTGGGTCTCTGTCGGAACCACTGAGCTCTGCAGTGATGGGGCAAAACCAGCCTTCGTTACTACACAAATGAATAGATGCGGCTGAGTTCCAATGAGACTTTATTCATGGACACAAATTCAAATCCCATATACTTTTTTCACGTGTCGTAAAATATTACTTCTTTTGATTTTTTCAAACATTTAAAATATAAAACCATCCTGAGCCTGCAGACCCTCTAAACTGAACTCTCTTACTTTTCATCCCCCGCAAACTCGCTGCATGTTCAGCCAATAACTGAACAAAAAGGCTTGAATCAATGTTCACTGAATTGAACCAAATGGGGATTTGAACAAACACAGTAATTTTTTTTTTATCAGCAAAAACTTCTCGGAATTTGAATCTTATAGAAACCCCGTTTGGAACAAATGGTGTTTTATTGGTAAAATTTTATGTTACGGGTTCAAATGGGTAACATTTGTGAATTTTGATGAATATAAAAATCAAGGGAAGGGCCAGATGGCTGTGTCGAGACGCTCTTTGATTAAACTGTCCAGATGCTTTGAACGAGGGGAGAGAAGGAAGTTTCTGTTCCAAAGCAGAGCCACTGACGTATGTAGGGTGATTTATATCCTTATTCATAAATATCAAAGTCAGACAAGGAGCATAAAAAACTTCCAGTAAATGACAAATACATCATCATGACAGAGCGTGTCACAAGGTATCTTTAAACAACGGGATCTCAGGGCTGTCACAAGGGCAGGTTACAGCTATTCTCCCACAAGTTTGTGGGAGTGGGGAAAGCAGACCCATGCAGGAGACAAACTTCCTAACCACTGGCATATCTGCAAAAAAAAAAAAAATGCAAACTCAGGGAGTTGCCGGAGAAGCCTGATTCCCAGGTGGGCACGAAGGGAAAGCAAGAGGAAGCCCAACGTAACACGCAGATGGTCTCCATGGGAGAGCGCTGAGTGTGTTTTTGAGCATCTGAATGTTTATATTTTTATTACAGCTTTTTAAACATTTAGAATGTTCAGATTTAAAGATGCGGTAAAATGCATGTAACATAAAATTGCCATTCTTACCATTTTTAGTGTAGAATTCGGTGACATTAAGTACATTCGGATTGCTGTACTTTTTCATCATCCCAAATATTAAGAAATAGCTCCTTATTCCTCCCTCTCCAACCCCTGACAACCACCACCCTACTTCCTGTCTCCATGAACTTGACTATTCTGGGTAGCTCGTCTGAGTGGAATAATTCAGTATTTGTCCTTTCACGACTGGCTAACGTTAAGTAACTCAGCATGCTTCCCAGGTTCAGCCATGTAGTTGTATCTATCAGAACTGCCCTCCTTTTAAGCCTCACTAACATTCCAGTGGGTGTGTGGGCCACACTGTTTACCCATCACCCATCAGTGGACATTTTTCCATCTTATGGCTACAGTGAGTAAGTGCTGCTATGAACATTGATGTTCAAGGATGCGAGTCCCTCCTTCCAGTTCTTCGGGGCATATATTGAGGAGCGGAATTGCTAGATCTTATGGTATTTCGGTGTTGGATTTTTCTGAGGACTCTCCATACTGTTTTCCACAGTGGCAGTGCCCACCAGCAGTGCCCACGGTGTTCCAACTTCCCCACATCCTCACCAACACCTGCGTGTTGTCTTTGTTCGCTTGTTTCATACAATAACCATCCTCATGGGTGTGACTCGGGAAACATTTTTAATGAGGTTTGAGTTGAATATGTTTAGTCACGGAAGCTCCTTCACATCACTTTTCCACAGACCAGTCTGAAAGCTGGGCTGGGTTTCTTACCCCCACCCCCAGGGTGTGTGATTTAGGAGTAACCTTCCTTGGCTCGGCTCCAAGAGGTGAGAGGGGGACTGACTTCAAGCTGGAGGTGAGACCAGGAGAGGAAGCCATATCTCCCCTCACGGACTGGTGTTCAGAGCCCACGAGGGAACCAGCCACCCCCAGTTCACATAAGAAATCATCCCAGTCCCGCCTTTCCCTCTCTCTGAGCAAAACTGGGTTCTGAAGACAAGAAGAAGGGGGAGGGGGTTGTAGAGTTTGTGAGGTCACACACTCACCTTGGGCGTCACCCTTCGTCTCTCTCACGTACTTGCTTTGTTGTTATACTTTTCACTCTTTTCCTTTTTTACATAAGAAACATAAATACTTTCCTGTCCTAAGTAATTTCTTCAACACAGAAGTGTGTGGCGTAAAACTATGGAGGTGCCCTTCACTGCCCTCCCAGGAGACTGTGTCTCTCGGCCTGTCCCCTCCGGCCTTCGCGCATGTGCAATGGTCACACACACGGGCGCTTTGCTTCCGTTTTCACACAGGGGGGAGCTTGTCCTGCCCCGAGCACGTCCCATTCCGCTCTCAGTACTCACAGACCCACTTCATTTACGGTGACGGCTGAGTGTCATCCCACTGGGTGGGGAGCCCATTCCTCTGCGGTCCCGCGAGCCTTTCAGTCCCCTGCCTTCTCCCCCGGCTGGTTATAAACATCCTGAGGGCACAGCTTTCCATCTCCAAACACTTGATACACATTTTCCTACAAAGTGAAAGTCAAGGCATAGTTACTGACCGGAAGAGTCTCTCCCCGTCCCACATGGATGCTGTCTCAGCGCTCCCGACCGCCCGGGCGGAGCCCTTCTCCGAGTCAGGAGGGACCGGCACCACAGTCCATCAGTGTGTCGCTCTTTGGTCTGTCGACACCGTGACGCGTCAATCTGCTAGCCAGGGCGAGCTGACCAGTTCCCACTGTTCCCTTGGCAATGTTTTCTGGGTTCAGGATGGTGCCGGGCCTCAGTCCCCCAGAACAAGTAGCCCGAGAGCTGGGGATACTCGCGGTCACGCATTATCTCATTGTCTGGCCCACCTGGGAGCACCGGGCCGCGTTATTAGCAGCCTGTGCTTCCTGCAGAACCATTGTAAGGGCTACTAATGGTGTTCACAGGCTGCGGAGCTGGAACAGCCACCCGTATGCCTACACACACGCTATTAATAACCCTCTCCAGGCTTCCTGAGGCAGCCAAACCTACATAAAACAGAGTACAACTGAGCCCCTTCTAGACCTTCTGGTGGGGAGAAATTACTTCAATATGCGGCTATCACCTCAAAACAGACAACCAGACTCGGGGCAGCCACACTGTAAGCAGATGCCGGTGTTCGGACCTGTTGATAGCGTCAATGAATGTCATCTCGGGCCTTGGTGGGCTCCTTGTAGTTCTGAATCTGCCCGGCTTCCTGCAGTAGCCGGCAAATTCCCATTGTGCGGGAGCAAGGAAGGCAACACCTGCCTCCCAGATGCGCTCTCTGCGCTGGGGACGACTTCAAATTGTGGACCTCGACAGGCAACCTGGGTCGATGAAAGGGAGTCAAGCGATAGGAATGAGACTGGAATTAGTCTGTGTCCCTCGGCTGATAACACGCAAGGGGAAACATTCTGCTCAATCGATTTAATTAATATTGATTATGGAAACTCTGGTCCCGGCCACTAAGGAGTCTACAGGCGAATTGGGGAAATGGGGTGCCCACCTATGAAAAATTGGACGATATGCAATGAAGCCCAGGTCAATGCCTATTGCGGGTTGAGAGGGAAAATCCATTGCGGTAGGAGGCTGTGCTTCCGAACAGGGGTGGTCATCGCCTTGATCCAGGCCGAAGGGACCGGGCCTGGCAGAGCTGCTCGCTGGCGGGAGACACGAGCAGTTCTCTCTGGGGACCAGCCTGCGCCTCTTTGCTGTCCTGCAGGCCTGTATACTGTCTCCTCTGTCGGGGTCGGAAGGTCCCCAATCTGCCTCCCTCTGTTTCTACCACCCTCCTTACCTTGAAATAGCCATGACCTTTAACGACCTTGGTTCCCCTTCTTCCTCCCCCCTAAACCCACTACCTCACCCTATTTTTGTTGTTTTGTTGTTTTATTTCAGAGAGAGGAAGGGAGAGGGAGAGAGGGGCAGATGAGAGAGAATCTTCGATCAGCTGCCTCCTGCACGATCCAGCCCCCAAACCTGGCATGTGCCCTGACGGGAATCGAACCTTGACCTCCTGGTTCATGGGTTCATGCTCAACCACTGAGCCACACTGGCCAGCCCTCACCCTGCTTTGTTGAGAAAATATTGCCGGCAGATGAAAAAGATAGAATCGGGAGAAAACCTAGAATACCTCCTGTCAACAACAGTTAAGAGGGTTTAAATAAATAGGTCAGAGCACACCTCAAGGGGGCGGCTGGGGTTTCCTGTGCAGGCTCCACCACATGCGCTGGCACTGGGGTCCCCAGCACCCCTGTGGGTGTTCCTGTAGACACATACTTTTTCAGGCCACCTTGGGTTTATATATATACTAGAGGCCCCGGTGCACAAAATTTCTGCAAGGAGCTCGGCCCTCGCAGCCCCCGCTGGCCCTTGTAGCCCCAGCTTTATCCAGAAGGTCGTCCAAACAGCTGTTTGGTCTAATTAGCATATTAGCTTTTTATTATATAGGAATCTAGAGGCCCGGTGCACGAAATTCATGCACAGCGTGGGGGGGGGGGGGTCCCTCACCCCGGCCTGCACCTTTCCAATCTGGGACCCCTTGAGGGATGTCCGACTGCTGGTTTCAGCTGTCTGCAGGGCCGAAACAGGCAGTCGGACATCCCTCTCGCAACCTGGAACCACTGGCTCCTAACCGCTCACCTGCCTGCCTGCCTGATTGCCCCTAACCAATCTGCCTGCCTGCCTGCCTGCCTGATCGCCCCTAACTGCTCTCCCCTGCCAGCCTGATTGCCGCTAACCACCTCTGTCTCGGCCCCCGTCATCATGGCTTTGTCCGGAAGGTCGTCTGGAAGATGTCCGGTCTAATTAGCATATTACCCTTTTATTACTATAGATATATATGGCTGCAGACCCTGGGAGTCAAAAGGGAAAGATGACACCTGCCCAGCCCCTTGGGGTTTTCTTTCAAGAGGGTTCTCTCTGCGGAATATTCTGTTTTAGCTGGTGATTAAAGAGGGGCCAAACGGTCCCGGGCAAAGGGTTTTCCTTCGCTCCAAGCCCATCTCTCCCAGAGAAACAGGCCCAGGCTGGGCCCGGGCCCGCCCTCCTCGCCAGAGCCAACTGCTCCTCGTAGGTTAGGGTCTGGTCCACTTCAATTTCCATGTGTTACCTTCCTAGGGGGTGCGAGGCCCAGCCATCTGGACGCAGGCCCAGCCGCCCAGGACTGTGCACGCCCAGGTCTCCGCTCTCCTGCCGACACCAGCGACCACCCAGCCCAGCCGGACCACATGGCCCCCCGTTCTCCTGATGTATGAGGTGGGTAGAAGGCGCTCCCGTCAAAACGGAGG
>NW_005871432.1:172121-173047 GCF_000147115.1 Myotis lucifugus | reverse complement strand
CCCTCCCCACCTTTCCCGGGGCCTGAGGCCTCCCAACCTGTCAGAGAGGCCATGACGTAGGAGGCGCAGGAAGTTAGGGAAGGTGAATTCTGGCTTCTTCCCTGACGCCCCTTGCACATGCCCTTGGTCATCTCCCCAGGCTCTAGGTGCTGCTATGACACTCGGTACGATGCCAAGGTTCCCAGCTGTCCCCCATGTCCCCGTGGCTCCTGCACTTCCTCTGTGTCCCCCCCTTCCTTGAGCCGCCTGGAGTGGGTCCTCGCATCCAGCATGATTGTCTTCCTTGGTCCCTTTGAGTCCCGAGTGACCACCCGAACCCCTTTTCCCGTAACGATGGCCAAACTGTTACCTAGAGCGTGAAATACGTGGCAGGAAGGAAGGCCCCGGTGGAGTGAGCAGTGTTTTGCAAACACCCACCTCCGGACAGCACTGAAAACACCTGTTCTCAGAGCGTTCACAGCACAGGCTGTGCTGGAGGCCCCGGGGGACAGGGAGCCGCCTCCACGCCCATGTGCTGAGGGTGCGGGGGGTGGGGGGGGGGCGCAGGAATCATACCACATCACTTTTAAGAAGAATGGCTCCTTGACTATGGCACCCTCACGAGTCAGCACTGTGCGGTGGGCGTGCACAGGAAACGTGTGTTCCTGTGTGAAAGGCGGCAGCACCCTGGTGGCCAGGACACTCCCTCTGTGTGAATCGGGGCCAGGACCCTGTCCTATCGGCTTTCCTACCCAGTGTCCCCGCCCCCGCCCCGTCCCACACGGCAATGAGACACCCAGGCAGGCCAGGATGCCCGGAACCCCGGGGTCCCCGCAGCTCCCCCCGCTGAGCCCTGGGCCCCCTGAGGTGGGGCTGCCCGCTGCTAACAACACTCACTGCGGGTGAGAGACATCCAGGAGCTGTGGCTTCTCTTTTCCGTGTCTCTT
>NW_005871432.1:162176-171574 GCF_000147115.1 Myotis lucifugus | reverse complement strand
TAAAAAAATCAAAATGTGCCAGCCCAGTGTTGCTCCAAGTGGTTGAGCAATGAGCCATGAACCCAGGACCCGGTCAGGGCACATGCCGGGCTTGTGGCTCCATCCCCAGTGTGGGGCGTGCAGGGGGCAGCCGGTCCATGATTCCCTCTCATCGTGGATGTTTCTAGCTCTCCCTCTCTCCCCCTTCCTCTCTCTGAAATCAATAAAAGTCAAAAAGGTCTAGAAGGGAGTGATATTAGAAATGAAAGTGCTTCTCCCCAGCCTTGACCCTGAGCTCCAGTTCCTAGAGGTGACACTGTGAGCAGCGCCTACATACAGAGCTTCTGGCGGGCTCTCTGCTTCCTTCTCACACAGACAGGCCCACACTGCGCCCCGTGCCCGGACCCCTCCGCATTGGCGCCTGGAGGTGCATTTAACCTTCCAATGGCGCGTACTATTCAATCGCATGGGGGCCGCCACTTAACTAGCCTCTTAGTGAAGGGCATTGAGCTTCACCCAGTGTTCCGCCCCCCCCCCCAAATAGTCCGTGCGGACTGGGTGTTGTGTGGCGTGTGCCTTCTTGCTTTGAAGAGTGTAACTATGGGAGGACTTTCCAGCCGAGGGTGGAAGAGCGTTCACAATTCACATTTCGATCATTATCGCCCAATTGCTTTCCAAAAACAAGAGCCCAACAGCAGGGTAGTGCCACCGGGCATCTTCTAGAAAAGGAAGTGGCCAACTCAGGTATCGGAAAATGGAAGTTGGGGCGCGTGAGGAGTCCCCCACACCCAGGCCCGCCATGGGGGCGGCCCCGCCAGGAAGGGTGCAGTTACGGACGGCCTCTGCGTTCCTCTTCTGAAGCTAAATCTATCCGATTGGGGCAATATTTTCTTTTCACTGCGGCCACATGAATCCATCCCGTCCCCGTGTGTGTGTGTGTGTGTGTGTGTGTGTGTGTGAGTGTGTGTGTGTGTGAGTGTGTGTGTGTGTGTGTGTGTGTGTGTGTGTGTGTGTTGGGCAAGGGGAGCCGCTGGGGTGATGGCACAGGTCTCTGAGTGTTGAAGAGATGGCGGGCGGGGGGGGGGGGGGCGGTCCTCAGGTGAGCTGTTCTTAGGATTCCTTCCCCTCCAGTCACCCCGTCTTCACAAACTGCTCTGTCGTTCGGCCTTTCCTATGTTGTCCACTTGGAAATTACTACAGGGAGTGGTCTGTAGGGTCCTCGCTCCGGGGTTCCCTCCCCCACAGCTCAGGGCAGGCCTCCTGCAATGCTCCCCTCCCTCTCTGGGTGAGAGGCTACTTTCAAAAAATCCCGTCTCGTATGGACCCGTACTTTTGTACAATGCTAGAAATATGCAGCTGCTAGAGAATGAAATAAGGAATAAAGACGTACAAATGCAAGCCCGGTTTCTTTTTGTTAGATTTACGTGGCAGGATTAATCCGTCCTTTGCGATCCAGGTTTTGAAGGGCCTGCTCTCAGGTTCTGCTCTCCCCGGAGAGGGGCGGTCTGTGTGGCCCACTCCGTGCGCAGCCAGAGTTCCGCTTCCCGTGGGCCCCGCCGCCTCTCACTTCGCTGGGGGAGCAGGTCTCATCCACCAGGGAACGTGGGCAGGTTTCCGCCCCGGAGGCCCTGGGTCGGTGCCCAGTGCTCACACTGAGCTTGGGTGGAAGCTCCGTGCTCTGCCAGGGCCCCTCCCGCCCAGCGGCCGGTCCCGGCAGGAACTGTGTGCGGGGACCGTGATCGCTGTCTTCGGCCCGGAAGACGTGGTCTCTTTCCTCGGGCCTTCTCTTTCCTGTCCCTTCTCTCTAACCCGCTGCAGACGAGCCACGTGTGAAATCTGGGCGTGTGGCTGAAAGGGAGGTGATGGGACTTTTTCTATTGCATCAACCATTCAACCATCTCAGTTCACTTTTTTAAAAATATATTTTATTGATTTTTTGCAGAGAGGAAGGGAGAGGGATAGAGAGTAAGAAACATCGATGAGAGAGAAACATCGACCAGCTGCCTCCTGCACACCCCCTACTGGGGATGTGCCCGCAACCAAGGTACATGCCCTTGACCGGAATCGAACCTGGGACCTTTCAGTCCGCAGCCCGACGCTCTATCCACTGAGCCAAACACTTTTTAAACAACTTTACACCTTGGGAGACACTTCGGATAGGCCTTCATACAAGGAAAATGATGAGCAACAGCTCCTGAAAACGGGTTTTTTAAGTCTTTTGTCTGTAAAAGGGGCGCACGACTGCAAGTTTAAAAACTTAGAAAACTGGTTTTCAGATTTCCTTTTGGAACCTGAAGTATCAGGTCACAGCGGCATCTAGTGGAAGTTAGTGATATAACAGTTGGAGTGGATTAGACAGAAAATGACAATATAGTCATTTTTTAGTGCTGGATTTCATCGATTATAACACTCAGGTTATTTTTCCTACTTTGAACGTTTTTTAAATTGGGATGCGGCTTGTAATATGTGGGGTGGCATGTTTTTTTTCCTCAGTGATACTTTGTCTTACAATTGTTGACATCTTAGTTTCGTCAAAATATGATCTTTGATATGGACTTTTGTAGGATGTTCACTTAGGAATCCATTATTTATTGATCGCCTACTTTGTATGCATTGACTCAGTGCATGCATTACATTTGTTGCATGTGATTGCATTGTATTTGAGACTTAATTATAGTGCATACGGTAGACCATTCTCCTTTGTGCTGCATCAATGCATTGACATTAATGAGACCTTACCCATGGGCTTAAAACTCCATTACTGCCGAGGCTCGGTGGTCCTCAGCCCTGCCTGCAGAGCTTCCACCTCCCCTCAGACCTGCTCCAGTTGGTCCGACGTGGGCCCCCACGTTAGGAATCGTCAGAACCTCCCAGGCCCTTACATTCCACTGGGCAGCTCCAGTCGAGAACGTTGTCCTTCACTCAAGTCAGATGCTTTCAAGATTATATAGACTCGCCCCAGCGGGTTTGGCTCAGTGGATAGAGCGTCGGCCTGCGGACTGAAAGGTCCCAGGTTCGATTCCGGTCAGGGGCATGTACCTTGGTTGCGGGCACATCCCCAGTGGGACATGTGCAGGAGGCAGCTGATCAATGTTTCTCTCTCATCGATGTTTCTGACTCTCTATCCCTCTCCCTTCCTCTCTGTAAAAAATCAATAAAATATATTTTTAAAAATATATTTTTTAAAAAATATATTATGTAGACATTTTAGTAGTTGAGAAATATGCGGCATTTTGTTGTATAGTAACAACTTTTATTTCTCATAATGGTCATAATTATACAAGAAGATGATTTTCCCTAAAAACACCGTACTTGGTGTGTCATCAAACAATGCACAGCTTGCCTCTGACTACACCCTCCCTCACAGCAGGTGACTTGAAGGGAGCGCCCGCGAGATCAGGACGCTGGTGAGTGTAAAGCAGTGGCTGTAGGATGTACGAGGTGCCTCAGCAGCATGCCCTTAACATCCCACAGCCCTCTGGGGGAATGTCTGTGTCACTCAGGGGAAGAGTCCCAGGTACCACTTCCTTGGAATCTCTCTCCGTGGCTGAGAGGGAATCTGCTCGTCGGGGCCAACCCCTGAGCAGACTGCAGGGACGGCATCATGGCTCCTGACCTTCTGGCTGGTACGATAGTAGAATGTGAGACTCCTCCGACCACAGCAGGGATCCGAATAGTGTTTCCTGGGCAACAGCTTGGGGAGAAAGGACCCCGCAGTTCTGGGCCCTGCCACTGTGAGCCTGGTAACCCTGTACACGCTACTGAACGCCACACGTCTCTAGTTCCCGGCAGGCACACATGGGATGACAACACCAGCTTCAGCTCTTGTGGACGTTAGCGTTTGTAAGCAAGGAACACGCATGAGCAGCCAACACAACAGCAGAGACTCTTGGAGGGTCCTTATTACTGCTTTTATTTATTTACTAGAGGCCCAGCACACGAAATCGTGCGAGTAGTGTCCCTGGGCCTAGCCTACCATCAGGGCCTTCTTCCGCCAGTTCACTAGTCCCCAGACCCAGCTGGCCGCCACCACCCAACCCGATTCTCCGTATGCCGGGCGATTGATCGGGAGCTGCGGGCGGTGCACCTCGTATCGACTGGTCGATTGGTTGTTCTGGTCCTAACGCCGTTATGGTTGCTGGCCTTTTATTACATAGGATTTTTAATATATTTTTATTGATTTCAGAGAGGAAGGGAGAGGGAGAGAGATATAGTGTAGAGGGCTGCCTGGGAGGCACCTAGGCATTTTCTTATAATTATTGTCAGCTGAACTCAGAGCATAGGCAGAGCCACGCCCTGGGAACATGCTTCCCCAATAAGGCTGGACATGTTAATCAGGCAGGGGCGGAACTAGATATGTAAATCTAGGCCTTTAAAATAAACCTGCTGTGTGGCTCAGTCCGCTTTGCCGCCTCTCCATCAGAGAGGATGGCGCCCAGCTGGCCCCAGCTTAAAATCTATTTCTGCATCTTGGTCTTTCTTTAATTTCTTAATCCCCAGCTCCTCCACTCAGCAAATGGACTGTTTCCTTTTCCATGCGGGACATGGAAAAGAGAGAAACAGCCCCCCCACAATATAGAAACATCAATGATGAGAGAGAATCATTGATTGGCTGCCTCCTGCACACCCCACATTGGGGATGGAGCCCACAACCTAGGCATGTGCCCTGACCTGGGAATTGAACCTCGTGTTTCATAGGTCAGTGCTCAACCACTGAGCCACGCCGGCCTGGCCTTCCTCCTGCTCTCAGCTCGCTGGGGAAGGGCAGGAGATTGTCCAGCACATCAAGGCAGACTAGACCATTAGCCCTTCCAGCCTGCCGCACGCAGCCTCAACAGCGTGGGTGCAAGGTCGAGGCCTGGGATCCGTGTTTAAACAATAGCTTGGCCCCTTTTGAGTTCCTTGGATTTAACCAATCACAGGACTTTTAAAATTCATAGGGTGTCTTTTCTATCCAGTGCTCCGGACGGCCGGAGTCTGCCGTGTGTCCCTTCAAATAGAGAAACTGCGGGTCCTTTGACCGAGGCCCAGGCTGCTGATAAGAGAGATGAACAGCCTGCAATGGCTGTCGATCTACTGGGATGGTGACCCTGTGGGTATGGGGCAGGAGGCTGCGTCCATGTCAACAGGGCAGGAAATGGGGAAGGGAGCCCTCGGGAAGGAAACGTGGGTGTCCTGGCCGTTCCCCGAAGCCCAGAAGTCCCCGCCCAGGTTCACTCGTCTCAGCCCCACCCGTCCAGATTCCACCGACACCCAGGCCTGTGAACGTGGCCGCCTGGGTCAGATGACGGCGGCCAACTCCCAAAGGCCCTGCCCGTGTCCCGACCGGATCTGCGTCTGTGCCTCCACCCACACAGTGGACTTTTCACTTTTGTGAAAGAGAAGTGTGTCGTGGACAGAACCTCCCGGCAGATGTGTCACTAGAAACCGGGACCTCGCCTCACTTCTCGTGTGGCTCACACACCTGGAGACGGGCCGCGTCAAACAGGGCTGCCTGGGGTGAACCCGCTCGGCCCTCGGCCACCACGGTCCTTTCCTTCACAGCAGGGAAGAAAGTTCCGGCCCTGGGTCGTCACCAGGTGGAGAGCAGGCCCGCCCCTGGGAACCGGGGCGCTTGTGCCATCCCCGCTCCTCTCCTATCAGCTGGTCACCTGGGCTACTCGCTGACCCCCCTCAGCTGTTTGCTCATCGCTGAGCGGGACCTAGGAAGGCCCACTGTGGAGGGTGCAGGAATCTGTGGGGATTGGACGAAGCGATGGAATGAAGGCGCTGCACAGAGATGACGATTATTAAAATGCAACATGGTCGCTATTGGACCATGAGAGTAAACGTTTGAAAGGGGTCCGTGATTTGCTACTGAGAGGTAGTTGAATTTTCAGAAAGACAATAAAATAAAATAGGAGCTTAAAAATGGAATAGATTGGCCCTAGTTGGTTTGGCTCAGTGGACAGAGTGTCAGCCCAAGGACTGAAGGGTCCTGGGTTCGATTCTGATCAAGGGCATGTACCTCGGTTGCAGGCTCCATTCCTAGCCCTGGTCAGGGTGCGTGCAGGAGGCAACCAATCAATGTGTTCTCTCACATCGATGTTTCTCTGTCTCACCCCCTCCCTTCCACTCTCTCTAAAAATCAATGGAAAAATGTTCTCAGATGAGGATTAACAGCAACAACAAAAACAGGAATAGATGGCCTTCCTGGGAAGTCATCCTCAGACCCTGTTGTGGTCCGGCGGCGGCGGGGTGGTCACTGTGCCCAGGCATCACTGGGCTGCAGCGGGAGGTGGAGGCTGCACAGCCCCAGGCAGCCCGTTGCACACCCTGACCCAGGTCAGCTCCAGGCCGAGAGGGCAGCATGGGGGAGCGCGGTCCGCCCCCAGCGTTCCCTGTCATTTGCCCACCTCCGACTCGGTTAGACGGTGCTGGGCTCCTGGGTACGGGCCGTGTGCTAACTGGAAATAAACCGGCTAAGAAGCGGGAACTTAGCAGCGAGGCCAAGGCAAACACCACTGTGAACCTATCCTGCTTGCCCTGAGGTGCTTCCAACAGCAAACAAACATTGCAAATGGACAGCACCCCCTACTCTCCGCCCGGGGGACCGCACGGGAACACGGGGCTGTCTGAGGCTGGGTGGGCTTCCAGGCTCTGACTGCCGCCAATCACTCCTCCGGAGACCCCCAGACGCCCCATCAGCCCCCATCTGGTGAGGATGTCGCTCTGCCTCGGACCCCCGGACCCCCAGCAGCCCTTGCAGCGGATGGTCGCTAGGACGCACGCATCGTTTGGCTTTGCCCCGCGGCTCTCCGAGCCGCAGTGAGTCACCGGCTTGTCTTCTCCTCCAGCGGCCCATGTAGAATCGATATTTATTATCCACGTGTCTGGATCCGTGATTTTCAGCTTGATTCACCCAGCCTGGGGCCGGGCAGACATAAAACACAAGTTCCAGCCGAAACCGGTTTGGCTCAGTGGATAGAGCGTTGGCCCGAGGACTGAAAGGTCCCAGGTTCGATTCCTGTCAAGGGCATGTACCTTGGTTGCGGGCACATCCCCAGTGGGAGGTGTGCAGGAGGCAGCTGATCGATGTTTCTCTCTCATCGATGTTTCTAACTCGCTATCTCTCTCCCTTCCTCTCTGTAAAAAAATCAATAAAATATATTTTTAAAAAAACACACAAAAAAAACACAAGTTCCAGACACACCTCCTCAAATCCTGATTCAGTAGGTCTGGGTCAGGGCCCTGGAATCACCTTTCTCTCTCTCTCTCTCTCTCTCTCTCTCTCGTTAAAATTTACTTTTCAATTGCAATCTACATCCAACATTTTTTGTAACAGTTCCAGGTATACAGCATGGTGGTTAGACAACCATATTCTTTACAAAGTGACCCCGATATTTCCAGGGCCCACCTGGCACCTACGTAGTTATTAAATGCTAGAGGCCCGGTGCATGGATTCCTCCAGGGCATGTCCGGCCCATCTTGCCCAGTCCCGATCGGGGCCAATTGGGGCTGTCTGGCCCAGTCTAGGGCTGATTGGGGCCGGCTGGCCAGGGAAGGATGCAGGAGGGCTGCAGGGTGTGTCCAGCCCGTCTCGCCCAGTCCCGATCGGCCAGACCCCAGCAGCAAGCTAACCTACCGGTTGGAGCATTTGCCCCCTGTTGGTCAGTGCACGTCATAGCGACCAGTCGAACAGTGGAACAAATGGTCACACTTAGCATATTAGGGTTTTATCATATAGGCTAAGTGAAATCATATGGTATTTGTCTTTCTCTGGGTGACTTATTTCACATAGCATAATACCATCTAGGTCCGTCCTTGCTGTCTCAAATGGCAAGATTTCATTCTTTTTTATGGCTGAGTAATATTTCATTATATATATATATATATATATATATATATATATATATATATATATATCAAGCTTTTTATTTTATCCACTTGCTTATTTATGGGCACTTGCTTCCATAGCTTGGCTATTGTAAATAATGCTACGGTGAACATAGGGGTGCCTATATGCTTTCAAATTGGAGTTTCAGGTTTCTTTAGATAAGTACCCAGAAGTGAAATTGCAGAGTCAGAAGGCAGTTCCACTTTTAATTTTTTGAGGAAACTCCATACTGGTTCACACAGTGGCTGCACCAGTCTGCATTCCCACCAGCAGTGCACGAGGGCTCCCTTTTCTCCACATCCTCGCCAGCACGTGTTGTTTGCTGATTTATTGACGACAGCCATTCTGACAGGTGTGATGTAATATCTTACTGTGGCTTTAATGTGCATCTCTCTGGTAATTAGTGACAATGAGCATCTTTTCGTGTATCTATTGGCCGTCTGTCTGTCCTCTTTGGAGAAGTGTCTATTCAGGTCCTCTCCCCATTTTTTAATTGAATTGTTTGGGTTTCTGGTGTTAAGTTGCATGAGTTCTTTATAAGGGTTGGATAGGAGCCTCTGTTGGATGTTTCTTTGGCAAATACCATCTCCCACTCAGTGGGTTGTCTTTTCATTTTGTTGATGGTTTCCCTTGCTGTACAAAAACTTTTTAGTTTGATGTAGTCCCATTTAAAATATATTTTTTATTGATTTTTAGAAAAAGGAAGGGAGAGGGAGAGAAGGAGAGAAAGATCAGCTGCCTCCTGCACACCCCCTCCCAGGATGGAGCCTGAAATCTGGGGAGCTGTGATCCCGGACCCAGAGGGGGGCGCGCAGCCCATGGACCCAGCGCGATGGGCCGGCTGGACCGTGGGCGGCCTTCGGTGCCAGCCTGGGCGGCAAGGCTTCTCCCGCGGCCCTGGGGGTCGCCGAGGTGTCTCGGGAGATGTTTGCACAGACGGATCAGCATTCCCAAAGCGCAGGAATGATGTTTCTGGTCGGTGCTGAATGCCTGCGCGGCCCGGCTGCCGTGTGGTGCTGGGGCCCTTAGCCACCCACCACATGGCACGTGTGCCCGGCACAGTCACTGTCCAGACGCGCTCCTCCCAGCCCGAGGGGGAGGAGGACAGAGGCGCCGCTTCCTGCTTCCCCACGGGCCAGGCCGGCCGCGGGGAGGGGGCGGGTGAGGCCCACGAGACCCAGCGACCTCTGACCTCTGTGTGTGAGTTTGGGGGAGGCTGCGAGTTGGGAGGTTTGGGGCTGACAGTCACTTTCAGGGCTGTGGGCGGCGAGCACCCTCCCAGGCCGGCGGTCATCACACCCGCTCTGCAGACAGGCACTGCCGCTGGGCCTGGGGGGGCCCTGGGGGGACCCCACGCAGCAGGGTGAGAAGGCAGTGGGGCTCCTGAGGAGCCGGGAGGGCTCGGGCTGGTGCCTGGGTGTTTGGGCAGAGCTCGGCCATCGCTGGCCGGGCCTCGGGCTGGGAGCAAGGGCCGACCTGTGAGTGTTGTGAGACCATGATCTTGAGAGCTGGTCGGCACTGCCCCCCCGTGCCCGTGAATGGT
>NW_005871432.1:152040-160402 GCF_000147115.1 Myotis lucifugus | reverse complement strand
TGCTGGGATGCCTTTGGCACCTGGCGAAGCCCAGCGTCCCTTCTCCAAACAAGGCTCTCACAGATGTACCCGGATCCCGGGGCCATAACGGAGCCCATGATCAACAACTGAAGTACAATTATCAACATGTTTTAAACCATCTGCTCCCAGGACTGTGTGCGCCTCTCTATTGCTGCGTCACATCACAGGACGCCGTGGGCTCCCCCACCGCCAGGCTTTCGAAATAGGGTCAGGGCACATGGTCTCTCCAGGTGTCGGAACCTGACACGCACGCTCTCGGGGGTTTCTGTCGGGGATAAAGGCGTGGGCACCGGTCACATGGCCGCGGCGGCTGCCTCTCTTCACAATCCAAGGAGATGCTTGTTCTCAGCGAGAAGAGGATGAATAGAACACACAACTCTCCTCCCACCCAGTGGACAGGTACCTGAAGTCCATGGCCCCTGGGCCCCAGGTTAAGAACCCCCATCCTACAACCCTTGCTTCGTTTCCTGGTTCCCCGTGATGGTCCCAGCCCTGGAAAGAATTCTCCGGCTCGTTCCCTCCTGAGCCCCCGACTCTCTCTTGAACCGGTTCCCATCACTCCACCGAAACTGTGCATCAAGGGCTCCAGTTCCCCTCCCGGCGCTGAGCCCAGCGACGGTTTCTCCGCGCTCCGGTGACATGTTTATCTGATGCCCTGGCCTGACACCGGGCATCACTCTCTCCGACTTGGCACTGTTTGCCTCTCACCTCTCTCCCTCTGGGCTGCCTCCTCCCGCCCCCTCCCTGTCACCACGTCGGGGGTTGGAGGGTTCTGGAATCCGTCAGTGGCTCCCGCCTTCCCTGTGGACACGCCCGGGGGCTCCATCTCGGGCTTTCAGTCCCATCTCCGTGCTGCTGGGTCCCCAGGGGACTCCCCTCAGTCCCCACCTTGACCTCTGCACGCAGCTGTCCAGCTGAGGTGCCCCACGTGGGTGGTGAGGGCCATCCCAAACTCGTGTCCAAAATGAAGCTCTTTTTTTTTTTTACTTTATTTTCATTGTTGACACTATTACCGCTGTCCCCTTGTCCATCTTCATCCAGCTCTCCCTCCCCTCCCCCTCCCTTGGCCCTCACCACACTCCCTCCCTCTTCCTTCGTCCAGTCCCCCTGCCCACCCCTCTGACAGCTGCCAGTCTGTTCACATATCCATGCCTCTGTTTCTATTTTGTTTTTCTCTATTTTGTTCATTACATTCCACATGTGAGTGAGATCATATGGCACTTGTCTTTCTCTGACTGGCTTATTTCACTTAGCATAATGCTCTCCAGGTCTATCCATGCTGTCGCAAAGAGTAAGATTTCCGCCCTGGCTGGTTTGGCTCAGTGGATAGAGCATTGGCCTGCGGACTGAAGGGTCCCGGGTTCGATTCCGATCAAGGACACATGCCCGGGTTGTGGGCTCGATCCCCAGTAGGGGGCGTGCAGGAGGCAGCCGATCAATGATTCTCTCTCATCATTGATGTTTCCATCTCTCTCCCACTCTCCCTTCTTCTCTAAAATAAATATAAATATATTTTTTTAAAAAGAGTATCATTTTCTTCTTTTTTATGACCCAGGAGTGTGGATTGTGTAAATGTGCCACCGCTTTCTTATTTACCCATTTACTGATGAGCACTAAGCTGCTTCCAGATCTTGGCTGTGATCAATACCGCTGCCATGCACATAGGGGTGCATACATGCTTTCTGATTGTTTTGTGAAATGAAGCTCTTTCCCATCCTTCACCCTCCAAACCCAAACCCTCCCCCCTCCCACTGTCTTCACTCTCAATATGGCAACTCCTTACTTCCAGTTACTGGCCCAAGACAGAAACCTCAGCACATGATTGACACCTGGCTCCCCACCCAGCTCAGCCATCACAGACCCTGCCAGCCGCCCCTCCAAATGCCTCTGGAAACCCCCCTCTTCTCTGCACCCACCATCGCTGCCAGGGCCTCTGGCCTGAAGTCGCCTCGCTGTGATTTTACTCTTATCGTTAATATTAACAGCTTCTGTGCCCCTGGCTGAAAGGCCACGTGTACGGTGAATGAGCACAAACCCCATTTTCACGGCATTTCATAGCATGAGGAAATCTTGGCTTTCATCTGACGCCACATTTTCCGTCACCGCAACGTATTTCCAGTCCAGCGCTCGATTATGTCATTTTCACAAGCGGACGAAACCCACGGCCTGGTTCTCTCATCCACGGGGCTGGCAGCGCTGCTGGGACGTTTCTGTCGCTTGTTTCCATTTTCATTTCGATGTAAGTGCCCGCGGGAGGCCCCGTGGGCTCCACTGGGTCCCAGCAAGAGCCGCTCCCCCAAGCCTGGCTGCACCAGACCTGGGGTCGATGGTCTCGGAAACCAGGACCCTGGAGCTCAGGAAACCAGACATCCGCCTGGAGAGGTCAGAGGAGTCCCGGGCAGCCCAGCCCCGTGCTCACGGCGGAGCCCCGCCCGGACTCGGGGGGGCCCCTGGGTCCGTGTGCTTTCCCAGCCTGGAGGAGGCGGGGCAGGTTCGCCGTCTGGGTTGCTCCCTGCAGTTGGCACTTGCCCTTGAGTTTTCCCAAGGACAGAGGGCCTTCCCGGCCCTCCTCCTCCAGGTGCTCGGCCGCTGCCCGGACGCTGCCCTCGCACTGGGCACGTGGGGACGTGTTGTTTTCTGTGACAGCCTTGCAGCCCCCAGGCCGCTCAGTGCCTTTCTGAGGGGACCCCCTTCCCGTATGCAGACAGGAGAGCTTTCTCCCTGTGACTCCCATGTCGGCCGTCACTCAGCCTGTCCCCTGCCCCGGTTTCCCAGGGCTGCCGAAACAAAGGGCCCCAAACGAGGCGGCTTACGGCACAGAAACTTCCCCACCGTCCCGAGGGCAAGGCCAAGGTCAAGGTGTCCGCGGGGCGGCTCCTTCTGAAGGATGCAGGGCGGTCCTGTCCCTCCCTCCCCCCCACCTCCCGGTGTTGCCGGGAGCCCTTGGCTTCCTGTGGTGGCAGCACCCCATCTCTGTCTGTTGTCACCTGTGTCCTCCCTGATTCTGTGTCTTCACACGGCTGACCCCCTCCAGTGTGACCCCCCTCTTCGCTAATCACGTCGGCAATGACCCTCCTCCACACAAGGTCACATCGAGAGGCACTGGGGCTAGGACTTCACCTCGTCCTCTTTGGGGCACATGCACCCCGGGCAGCCCTGATCGAGTGCTTTCCCAAAGGACACGTCAACCGTGACTCGCCTGATTCTCATCTAGTCCCGGAGACAACATCCTTAGAACCTGTGCTTGTTGGGGGCGGGGGGGAGGGGGGGTTGTTGTTTTAAATATATTTTTATTGATTTCAGAGAGGAAGGGAGAGGGAGAGAGAGATAGAAACATCCATGATGAGAGAGAATCATTGATTGGCTGCCTCCTGCACGCCCCCTACTGGGGGTTGAGCCCGAAACCCCGACATGTGCCCTGACCGGGAATCGAACCGTGACCTCCTGGTTCATAGGTCGATGCTCAACCACGGAGCCACGCCAGTTGGGCAGGTGTGTTTTTTTGTTTGTTTTTTACTTTCCTAATCTTTTTCTTGGGGGCACGTTTCCAGTCTCCTGTGCCTTGAAAAATGAAATACGACACCGCACGCCGACATAACGGTCGGCCGGCAGGAAAAGCAGCGATGCCCAGGCACCCACGTCGCTCATTAAATGAAACCCAATCGTTCATTTTTACATGTCGATCGGCTGCCTCTTTAATGGGTCTAAGGAAACCGGGGGACTTGGACTGCAAGGGATGATGTCTCCCGGGAAACGGTGTAGGGTTTTAATGGCTGTGGTAACTGAGCCCGCAGTTCCCACTGAATCAAGGGCCCGCTCCATCCCGCTGAATTGCGAATGGCCCCCGCGCACGTAACCGCATCCCCCGCTTTCATGCGCACTCACCTGGCTTTTCCCCAAACCAGGGCTTGTTATGAAAAATGGATTTTTCTTTACTCGTCCAAAACAGAGGGCCAACTTGTAACCTATAAATTGTCGTGCGTATAAGATTTGGGCAGGATCTTTCCCATCCGTTCTCCTGAACGACACGAGTGAGCCCCAACCACCAGTCAGTGATAAGTTAGTCATGTAAGTGTTCTGTCTCGGCCTCTCTGACAACAGCTACATGACTAACTTCTCACGGCTCCTCCGTGCCCCCTGTGGATGGCAGAAAGGTCCTCGTCCGTTCAAAACACAGACGCCTGCCCGTCTGGACAGTAACCCAGGGAAAGTTGCAGAAAGTTTGGGATATGCACGAAGGAAACTTCATTTCCAGAGCCGGAACGCCCACGGGACGGCCCATCCTAAACGAATATGAAATGGATTTCACTTCCTCAAAGTTCACAGGCACCTGCGTGAGGAGAGGGGCTGGGATAGCGCCTCGGGAGTGAGATTCTGGGAGAGAGCAAGTCGCTTTGTGCGTCATTCAGAACCACAGTGTCGTGTCATGAAACACGGCGTGTACTTAGGAGTGACTGGTTGGAGCCAGTTCATTCCGATAGAGCATGGAAGTAACGTTCTTTCCCCTGTCGGGTGGTTCTGCTCATGAGTCTCCTTTAGGTGAGTCCAAACCTCCCTTGAGGCTACTCTTGGGCCTCAGATTCCCGAGTTTAGGAAAGACCTAATGAGCCATGGAGAGGCCGTCCGGCTGGGGGTGGGGGGGGGTGAGGCCAAGAGTGCTCTGAGCCAGACATGTTCTTAAATTGCTGAACGTCAAAGTGCAGGCAACGCCGTGTTCTTACAAGGCCCGAGGACCACGTCCCTCTAAGGCAGCCCTTCACTGTCCCGATCACCCTCCAGGAAACAACATTCGGGCTGTCCCCGCACGGACCCACGGCCACGCCAGGAGCCGGGGGCAGGCGTGGTGTGAGGACTCGGTGCCCAATGGCCCTCAACCCGCTCCCACTGCTGGGCCGAGCTGAAACGAGGCGCGAGTGGCCAAGTCAGCCACGTTTCACCCAGACAGGAGGGCCCGGGGGTTCTAGAAACTTCCAAGGCGCCTGGCTGTGCCCTGTGTCCCCTGGGTGACGTGCCTGCTCCGGCCCCGGGTCTGACCCCACCTTCAGGTGCGGGTGGGAGAGAGCAGGGAGCCATGTGCCCCGAGGAAGGCCCTATCATAACAGGGTGAGGGGCCCTGGACAGTAAGAAAGCAGGAGCAGGGCCGGGCAGGCCGCACGCCTGTCCCTGGTCCCAGCCCGGCTGCCCCAAGGGCTGCTGCTGAGACGATGCCGGGTTGGGAGGCAGGCGAGCCGGGCGGGCCGGAGCTCACCAAGGGCCACAGGGGCCGGTTTTGTGTTTTAATTCTTGCCTTTGAACAACAGGGGGAGGAGCAAGGCAGAGCTCACAAATCCGATGGGTCTGGGGAGAGCAGGTGTGGCCATTTCCCCGGCCGCCCTGCAGGCGTTCACGTTACTTTACGGCCTCTTTCGGGGGCAAATCGGAGCATCCTGCTGGCCCTCCTATGGGAGGCCGTTCACCCCCCAAAAGTCAAACTGTCTCTCTTCTTAGCAACCCTCTCACCCTCGCCCCGTTAACCCTCAGTGGGCTTGCGGGGTCAAGTCCACTGGCCACGGCGATCGGACCTCAAGTCCTTCCTTGGGGAAGTCGGGGGAGGGTGTCTCAGGTCAAATAAGTTCAGAAAATGCCGAGCAGGAGGCTTTCCTGGGAGGTTCGGCTGCACAGTCTGAGCGGTGAGACCGGCTTTTCTTGAGACTCCCCCCTCCCCCCGTCCCCCCCCCCCCCCGCCTTCCTGCCCCGCCCCCAGGGCCCCCCAGGCTCAGCCTCCAGCAGCAGCAGGTGGCAACGCTGCCTGGAACCGCTCAGGCCCCACGCCCCACGCTGCCCACCAGGATCCTGCTTTGGGACCCACCACGTACTCCTGGAAAGCCCAGTCTCCTTACAGCCGCCCACCCTCTCAGAACCTGCTTCCTAGAACCGGGTTTGTCTTGGACCCGCGTCTCTCTAGCCAGGGCTTCCATGAACACGCACACACACACACACACACACACACACACACACACGTGTCTGCAGGCAAAGGGGAGCCCCCAGGTGAAGCCAGGCCCCCCGACGAGGCCGCAGAGCCAACGCGTGCACTGCCTGCCCCTCCCGCTAGGCCACGCTGGGGCGCCTTCCGCCCAGAGATGAGTTTTATGTGGTTTCCAACTCGATTCATTCATTCGAAGTTGTTTTTCCATCCAATGGCCCCAAAGTGTTTGCTGGGAAGCTGAATCATGACCTCATGCCAGGAGCAGCCGCCGGGAACTCCTGGGGAAGAGGTGGGGACGGGTGGTGGCCGGGAGGGAGCTCATTAACACTCACTTCTTAAATCAGCGAGGCCTTCTAGCTGATTTAGAAATAGCCCCTCCTGGTTCCTGAATAGCAGTCCTCGCCCCCCATAAATACACAGACTCCCATAACCCGTCCCCTCCCTAGACTCACGGGGTCAAGCAGGCTCCGTGTTTAGGCCGAACCCCTGAGCATCCGTGCACTTAATGAGGTTGACCTTGACAAGCAAGGGCTGTGAGAAGCCGCAGCATGTCCTGGACGGGGGGCGGCCGGTGTGGCCATCGGCCAGAGACAACCAGGCGGGTCTCAGAGGCGTCCGGAGAAGTCCGCAGCCTCCGGGCTCCCAGGGAACCAACCGTCCTGACTTGCCTGGGACTGTCCTGCTTTCCGTGCTGCAAGCCCCCTGCCCGGGCCACCTCTCAGGCCCAGCCCCAGAGTGGCTGTCACCTCCCCGCAGAACCCGCAGTGGGCCGAGGCTGTCTGCGAAGTTCCCGGGGAGAGAACACACTGCCACTAAGACCCCACCCCGGCCTCCCCTGACGTCAGCCTGCTGAGTGGAGGAAAACAGCGTTTGAGGGGAGGAAATAATCATGGACGGTACTAGCAGGCCGGGCCTAGAATGTCCATCCCTTGCAGCCGGTTTCCCTGCGTAGAAACGAACGGCAGCTGCTTCGCTGGGTTGCTGCGGGGAATGAATGAGTGAGCCGGCAGCCGTGCCCGAGCTGGCAGGCGCCAGGCCCTTGAATGGGCACCGTGGGTGTCGGCTCTGTTGGCGCCAGGGCATCAGGCAGGTTGGGCAGCAGCTCTGCCCGCACATCAGAGCGCCTCCTCTGTGGGCCCCACTCCTCCCCGCTGTGACCGAGGACGGCAGAGGGACTGGGGGGCTCCCAGCCCTGACCCAGCACCCACACGGAGCGCACCCGCCGAGTGGAGGGAAGACCCTAAAGAAAGGAGCCTCACAAGGAGAAGCGTGGCCAATCAGCAGACCGTTTGTGTGAGAAAACCGGGTCCTGAGCAAACGGTCATTTACAACGTTAGAAATAGCCGCCTCCTGGTTCCTGAATAGCAGTCATCGCCCCCCATTAATACCCAGACTCCCGTAAACCAGGCCTCCTCCCGAGACTGGGGGCGGGGGTAGCTCCACCCCCCACCAGACCACAGCCGTCCTCTGGGCACCTCGTCGCTTTGTTGTTACTTGGCTTGTTTGTTCACCAGGGCAGAGCCCAGGTCTGCCTCCCACAGTGCGGAGACATTGACGCCCTCTATAAGTGTTTAAATCCATCTTTTAAGAAAAGATGATGGGCCCGGCAGGCGTGGCTCAGTGGTTGAGCATCGACCTATGAACCAGGAGGTCACTGTTCCATCCTCGGGCAGGACACATGCATGGGTTGTAGGCTTGATCCCCAGTAGGGGGTGTGCAGAAGGCAGCCCATCAATAATTCTCTCTCATCATTGATGTTTCTCTCTCTCTCTCTCTCCCTTCCTCTCTGAAATCAGTTAAAATGCATTTTTAAAAATCTATCCTGTATAATAAACGCATAGTATGCAAATTGTCCCCTCAACCGGGAGTTCGTCTGGGAGTTCGACCAGGGGGCAGAGCTGGCTGGGGGAAGGGAGGGAGTACCTGGCCGGCAGCTGGCAGTCACTAGGGACCCTATCAGTGCATGAATTTCGTGCACTGGGCCTCTAGTCCTATATAATAAAAGGCTAATATGCAAACTGTCCCCTTGACCTGGAGTTCAACCAGGAGTTTGGGCCAGCCAGACAACCGCCCGCAGCCCCTCCCCACAGCCAGCCCCACCCACAGTTGGCCCCCACCGACCCTGATCAGGGTCCCAATCAGGGCAAGCCGGCCAGACCCCGCCTGTGCATGAATTCGTGCACCGGCCTCTAGTCTATATATATAAAGGCTAAAGTGACTCTCTATCTCTCACACACGCGACATATAACACGCACTTGACCACCAAGGGCAGGAGCTGCCGAGCTGCATGACTTACCGCGTCTGTCTCTGGTGAGAGCCACCCAAAACAGAGAGAGGGAGCCAATATATAAATATTCTTCTAATAATTTCCTTGGA
>NW_005871432.1:137383-151149 GCF_000147115.1 Myotis lucifugus | reverse complement strand
TCCCTGAGCCCAGGGGCCCGGCACCCAGGACCCGGGCGATAAGTTCACGTCTGGGCTGTTCCTGTGCCCAAAGGCAGCATGTGGGCGTGATGGGCTGGGAACCAGGGAGGAGGGAAGTGAGAGGAGAAACGCTCTTATACCAAAGACTACAGAGGTCCTCCTGGCTTTGTATTTATTCCATGTATTTATGTGGGTGACGGGAAAGCAGCCGAGGCAAGAGCACCGTGGGGTTGGTCCGTGGATTTGTCTGCAGGACGGGAATAAACCTGTTGGCTGTGGTTGTTTCTGAAACGCATAGTCTCCGCTTCCGTTCGCGGAGGTGCTGGGAGCGGGCGCACTGTGGGGCTCCGCCTCGGAAAGCCCGGGAATCGCCCAGGAGAGGGCAGGGCCACGCCTGGCGGGAGCATCACAGGAGCCTGGGCGCGTCTTCATCCAAAACACGCCCGGCCGGTGTGGCTCAGTGGCTGAGCGTCAACCCATGCGCCAAGAGGTCAGGGCACAGGCCCGGGTTCGGGCTCGGTCCCCAGCTGGGGGCATGCGGGAGGTGGCCGATCCGTGTTGATGTTTCTCTCTCATGGATGTTTCTCTCTCCCTCTCCCTCTTCTCTCTCTAAAATCAATAGAAAACATTAATTTAAAAAAAATGCTCGAGCAACGCCCATCCCAACAGGTGCCGAGTCCTGGCTTAGCCCGCGGCCGCAGGCAGCACGGGCTTCCTGGGGTAGAGACACGTGCCCTAAGTCACCAACTAAAGACAGTCGTTTCTCCTGAGCAAGCAGAGCCCTCCAGGCCAGAGGCAAGTCAGAGGGGCGATGAGCCGTGCAGGTGGCCTGGCCCTCGGGGCGCTGGCGAGGAGCCGTGAGGAGCGCTCGCACTCCCAGGCCCCACAGGGTGTCATGGGCTGCCCGTCAGCGCAGGTACCAAGGCTGCTGACTGTCCCATTAGCAGGAGGACTGCTGGGAGGGCAGGTGAGGTCTGGCTGCTTTAAGACCTGAGGATGCCTGCTGGCCGTGACCTAGCTCACGTGTCAGAGCTGTAAATGCTCACACACACACACATGCACACACTCTCATGCTCACACACACACACTCCTCTTATGCACACACACGCTCACACACACACACACACTCTCTCTCATGCGCGCACACCACGCTCACATGCCCGTGATGTGCCCTGAGGGTGCATGTATGTGCTCTGCAGCTTCGCCCAGGAAAGCTCAGCTCCTTCCTGAAGACGGAAGAAACCTGGGCCCGTCATTGATCAGCAGGGCCCCTCCCCTCCTATGCCTGGTGAACAGTGATCAACCTGGAGGGCTGCTGCTGGGCACACGAGTCGGACCACCTGGCTGCCCTGGGGTAAGGAGTGACAGGTCCCCCAGCAGCTCCCTGTGGCCAGGGGGACCCTGGGCTGGGTGTCAGCCGGAGCCTCCGCTGTCACTGCGTGGTCAGAGGAGGGCGAGGGCCTGGAGGGGACCTGCTCAACCAAGGCCAAGAGCCAAGGCCAACCACGGCACCTCCTTCTGCAGGGAACACCGACTGTAGACAGACGTGACCAGCAGTGGCAGTGCTCTGTGCGTGGCAGCCACCGGGGGGGGGGAGGGGGGGGGGGGGCACAAGCAGAGGAAGCCCCGGGGGAATGACAAGTAAGTCAGCTTTAACTACGATTCTAGGATTTAAAAAAGCTGCCCATGCCCCACATGTCCTATGGTTTCCTCACCCGTTTCTCACCTTAAAGGAGACCTGAGTGTGTGAATGTGAATGTGTGTGAGTGTGTGTGAGTGTGTGTGTGTGTGTGTATGTGTGAGAGAGAGAGAGACTGAAATCTGAGGTCCTATATATTTGAAGCCATTTCTTGATTCAAAAAGCACAAAGCCAATTACTGGGCAACTATCCAAAGGAAAACACAGACATTTCATTCTAGTAAATGATTTTAAAATACTACCAACTTGCTTTTGCAGGTGTGTGGGGCAGGGGAAGGGCATTAGCAAACAGCCCATTTCCTGCCCAGGGAAAGGCCCGATGAGGTCGCCCCATAAATCTGGAGGGGGGCCCAGCCCCCGGGGAGATCACCGTGTCCTCCTCACCCCTCTGGCTCTGCAGCTTTGCCCCAGGAAAGCTCAGCACAGCACACCCTTTCATTTCTTTCTTTCCAGTTCCCCCCACCCCCCCCCCCCCCCCGCTGCCACCCCTGCGGGGTAAATGATTGACAGCTGGAGCTCTCCGCCCACCAGGCAGCCCACCGGTTCCTGCTCACGAGATGCCCCGCCCCCCCCCCAGCATCCACTGCTGCCTTTTTTCGGTCATCCCAGGGGTTTTTCCAAAATAAAGCATTTGCCTGCGTTTCCCATCCAGCATAACCAACAGCGAGAAGGCAGGACTCAAGGCCAGGAAAGCAGCAGGGTTTGGGTCGAGTGGCTTGGACAGGTGCCTCCCTCGGAGCACACCTGGGACCTTGCTGGGCATGGACAGACAGACAGACAGACAGACGGAGGGGAGGCAGCAGGCAGCCGGCCCCAGGACAGGAAAGAGGTGGTGGGGATGGGAGCGCAGGGCCACACCTGGGATCCTAGAACCCGGACAGGACCTGGTCCCAGCCCTCCCCTCAGATGACCCTCAGAGGGAGAGCTCACCTCCTTTCCATCCCTCGCTCCACAGACTCTTCTGCTAGGAAGTTCAACATTCACGTCTGAGTTTCTCCGTAACGCCAGGCAGGAGAATGTCGACGGCTTCGTTTCCCTAAAATCAAATCTGGTGCCCTCGCGGTGTTGCTCGGGGGATAGAGCGTCTGGAGGGTTCTGGGTTAGATTCCGGTCAAGGTTACGTACCTTGATTGCAGGCTCCATCCCCAGGCCTGGTGAGGGGGCATACGGGAAGCCACCAATCAATGTGTCTCTCACATCGATGTTTCTCTCTCTCCGTCACTCCGCCTCCCTTCCACTCTCTCTCAAAATCAGTGGGGAAATATCCTCGGGTGAAGATTAACCAAAAAAATTTAAATAAAATCGAATCTGGTGCTGATTGAAACCACAATGAGATACCGACACATGTCCACTAAGATGGCTAAAATGTGAAAGACTGACAGTATCAAGTGCTGACAAGGAGGTGAGGCAACTACAACCATTACTTCCAGGAAGAAGGGTGTAAATTGGTGCCATCATGTTGGTAATGGGGCGGGGTACTGGGGGCGACTGGGTGCTGGTAAAGTTCCCTCTCTTGATTTGGGTGGTAGTTACACAGCTCTATTCAGTCGATAATCGTTTATCCCGACAGACACTAATAACTGGGGTGTTTGGGTTTGTTTTCCTGATAAATCACCCTTTACAACTGTCTCTTCCCCCCTAGATTGTGAACCTTCCTGTCCTAGTCACTTCATTCCCATGGCCTTGCACTCAGCAGCTCAACCAGTGGCCTGTGGTTTACAGAAGACACCACCACGAATTCCCTTCAGACATGCAACTCCTCGCGTACTGTACATATGACTTAGTTTATGGAGTTTAATCCAGGAGCCCACAACTCCCCAGGACCACAGCTGCATGGAAAAGCCAGGCCTCCTGGCACCCCGGGTCCCCACTATGGGAAACAGGCCGGGGCCTTGGCGAAAGCTGAAAGGGAGGAGACAGTGCAGGGCGCGCATTCCGTCCAGTGCAGAGCCCACCCCTGCTCCCGAGTGTAGGTTCACCTCGTTTCACCAGGAAAGTCAGTGACAGAGAGAAACATTCCCCAAGGGCCCACGTGTGGCCAGAGTTATGGTCAGAGCTCTCGTTGTCCTTCGCTAGGTGTTGATATGGAGGGGAAGAGAGCAACGGGGAGGCCAGACATGTGGGCACGGCCATCGGGGCAGCTTCACTCTCCCAGGAACCACCGTCCGCTCCCTGCAGATCGCTGGGGGGAGGGCCCGGACAAAGGGGAAGATGGGTGCACGCGCAGTGAAGTTGGGGTGACGTAGGGAAGGTGCGTCCTGTCCATCTAGCCTGAAACAAAGGTAACTGGCCTGAGGGTGGAGCCAATGACGCCCACGGAAATGTGGGAACACATCCTCCCAGACAAAGGGGTTTTCACTCTCTGGTTCCTCTTCCTTGACTCCTGCTTCCTCGCCCCCGCCATGCGGACGCCACACGCAAAGGTCTGCCTCTGGGGACACAGCCCAGCCAGCCAGGCGCTGGGCGGACTGCACACACACAGAGCAGGGGAGACATGGCTGGACTCCTTCCCAGGCGGGCGGAGGGAGAGGGGACCTGGGAAACTCAGGGGCTTAACTCCACAGAAACTTCCCACGACACCTCATCCTCCCGTGGAGGCCTCCAGAAATTCCCACTCCAGTGGCACCCCAAGAAGCCCACTTCCACCTGCAGCAGGTGGGGACACGGAGGACACCCCACTAACAACAAACGCAGGGTCCTTGGGAAGACGCTCTGACCTAGGAACCTGGGCTCCACAGTGTCTGCACCCCCACATAAACGACAGAGTTCAGGAAACCTGGCGGTTGGATGCATCTTTCTGCTGCCTTGTTATTTGAACGATTACTTGGCTGCTATAAAAAAAAATGGCTCATACAGAACCCCTCTGACAAAGCCCTCAGTAGACACTGTTCCATTTTCTTCCTTCATTTACAATTGCTAAGGAGAGCCCTAGCTGGTGTGGCTCAGTGGATAGAGAGAGCGTCCGCCTGCGGACCAAAGGGTCCCGGGATTGATTCCGGTCAAAACCACATACTCGGTTGCAGGCTCTTCCCCGGCCTGGGCCCTGGTCAGGGTGCGTGCAAGAAGCAACCGATGGATGTGTTTCTCTCACATCGATATTTCTCTCTGTCTTTCTCTCTCTCTAAAAATCAATGGGAAAATATCCTTGGATGGGGATTTCTAAAAAATAAATAAAATAAAATTGCTAAGGAGAAATCCAATGCTAGACTAATTTTTCTTTAGTAGATATCTTTATTTCTACCATATTCCCATCAACCTTGACTGTCAATCATTTCACTCAGAATTTATTGTTCTTTTTTTTGTCCTAAATAATGAAGGCCTCTTGCCCTGGCCGGGTAGCTCCGTTGGCGAGAGCATCATCCCAGTACCCCAAGGTGGTGGTTCTATTCCCAGTCAGGGCTCATACAAGAAGCCACCCATGAACGTGTAAGTGGGTGGAACAACAAGTCAATGTAAAAATATTTTTTTAAATAATGAAGGACTCTTTTGGTGTATACATTTATGTCTTCCTTCATTTCAGGAAATCCTGGGTTTTTGTTATGCCTTTTCATAGATTTTCTATTCAATGTGTCCTATAACATTTTTGTAAGAGAACAAAATTAGGGGTGAACCCGATACTCGGCTGGTCCATCCTCCCTACTGGTCATTGCTTTTCCTTCGGTGGAAATGCTCGTTATCTCGGTCACGGTGACACTTTCACAGCTGTGTGTGTGTGTGTGTGTGTGTGTGGTGTGTACACACAAATGGATCAATTGTACATATTACATATGTGCAGCTAAGTGTACTGCAGTTGTACCTCAATAAAATTGGGGGAAAAGAAGCTAGTTGGAGGTATAATTTGAGAGATTAAATTAAAACAACTCAGAAGTGGCGAAGTTACAGGATGAAAAATCAGCACTGAGTATTGAATCTATTAAATATAAATTATATCAAATTAATGCAGAAATTCTAATTACAATAAGGTAACTGTTGCAATTCCTAGGGAAAAAGGGACTATCTGATTATTTTTCATTGACAATGACATAAAGTAGCATAATACTCCAGAACAGGCAATGAAATTGGGGAAGGGGGGATGGGTTGTCCAAGAGTATTAATGCTCTCATCTATAATAATGAAAGGGTAATATGCTAATTAGACCAGATGTCTTCCGGACATCCTTCCAGATGTCCTTCCTGATGAAGCTGGGGTCCGGGGGAAGCCAGCTGGGGTCCCGGGTGCCTGCGGGCAGCCTGGGCGAAACCAGCCAGGGTCCTGGGTGCCTGCAGGTGGCAGGAGGAGGGAAGCCCGGGTACTGGGTTCCAGGTGCCGGAGGGAAGCCGGTGCTGGCAGCTGGGGGAAGGAAGGCCTACTCTTGCATGAATTTTCGTGCATTGGGCCCCTAGTATATATAATAAAAGCCTAAGCGACCGTTATGGAGGAACGACTGGTCACTATGATGTGCACTGACCACCAGGGGCAGACACTTAATGCAGGAGCTGTCCCCTGGTGGTCAGTGCGCTCCCACAGGGGGAACGCTGCTCAGCCAGAAGCTGGGAGCCTCTCTCGCCTCTGCAGCAGTGCTAAGGAGCAGCGAGCTGAGCGGTAAGGAGCGAGCAGGTGGGCAGTAAGAAGCAAAGGATCCCGGATTGCGAGAGGGATGTCCGCCTGCCAGCTTAGGCCCAATCCCCAGAGGGGTCCCAGACTGCAAGAGGGTGCAGGCTGGGCTGAGGGACCCTCCCCCCCAGTGCATGAATTCTGTGCACTGAGCCTCTAGTCTTTTATAAGAGAAAGTAAAGAGGGATGGTTGTATTACTGAAATTGACACCTTGCTGTAAAATAAATACTCAAACCCAAACAGTCCATATATCTTCTAAATTCAAAGGAGAAAAAAGTCAACATGGCAAAGGTACAAACAGAAAAAACAGCAAGTATTAAAAATACATCAAAAAATGCTTTCAGATCAATAATAATTTATATGACCAGATAAACTTAAGTGACTTAGCAAAGCCACAAGTAAAATGACAAGCAAAGTTATAGGTAAATGATATGTAAAATGATGGACACGATGGGCAAATGATGGTGAGTGAGAAGGAAGCCAGGGAAGACGTGTCGGATTAATATGCGAGAAACGTGACCTCGATGAGAACTCGGGAAGTCACAGACCAGGGCCACTGCGTCGTGATGACTGTTATAACGTACAATGTAAAGACATCGCTCGTGACCTGGGGAACCGGCAGAAGCACAGTAACAGTAAGACCCCAACTCCTTCGCTTTGTCCCTAACAAGTCAGACGCGAAAGCAGGAAAGGGATGCAGGATGAGCAAGGCTGACCTCACACATGCACACCTAATGCCGTGCTCTGATCAGAAAGAGAAAACACAGAGCAGGGGCTTTTCAAAAACAAGGAGGACTTGCACAGTTTCATAACATATCAGATCACAAAGCAAACCCCAATAAATCTCAGGAACTGAAATAGAAACCACCTTCTAAAGCTACAATAAAACTAAAAATAATAAAGTCAAAGCAAACAAAAACATTAATACCCAACCCGTCGGAAATGAAAAAAAGCAACCTCTGTTTTTTCTTGTTTCAAAGAGGAAATCAAACTAGAACAGCAGTTGATCTAGGAAATTACAATAATGAGGATATTATATATCAGACCCTGTGGGGTAGGGTCACAGCTGAAGGCAAAGTAATAGTCATATCCTTAAACTCGGTCTGCAAACACGAACCGAGCATCGAAGGGGAAACGTAGAAAAACTAACGCAAAACCTAAAGAAAACAAGGTGGGAGCCCTGGCCGGTGTGGGTCAGTGGTTAGAGCATCTGGTCAAGGACATGTGCCTGCCCCTGAAATCAATAAAAATATATTTTTAAAAAATTTTTTAAATCTTAGACTAGATGAAATCACCAGACAAGGAAAGGAAGAAAGTCCAGGGCAGCGACCTGGGTCGGGGAGGGGAGAGCAGAGAGATGCACAGACCAAGCAGCGGGCAGACAGGAGCCTCGGGGTCCTGGGGCCGAGGGAGAGGGTTCCGGGAGGGAGTGCCCGGCAGGGGCAGGTTCGATCCCCGGGCCCAGCCAGAGCATGTGCAGGAAGCAACCAATAGATGTGTCTCTCTCACATCGATGTGTCTCTCTCTCTACCTCTACCTCTCCCCTCCCTCCCTTCCATTCTCTCTAAAAAATCAACAGAAACAAATATCCTTGGATGAGGATTAACAAAAAGCAGGAGGGGGGGGGGACAGAAGAATTGACAACAAACTCAAGATTTAGTTTGTTTTTGAAAAGCAAAGTAGAAAGCCCACAAAATAACTTGATTACTTTGTAAAGAAAAGGGTGAGCCGTGCAGGAGGCAGCCGATCCATGATTCTCATCACTGATGTTTCTATCTCTCTCTCCCTCTCCCTTCCTCTCTGAAATCAATAAAAACATATATTTTAAAAAGAAGGAATGGAAGAAAGGAAGGAAAGGGGTGGGAGACCACAAATACATGCAATCGGGGTTACGGGAAATCATTATAAAGCGATAGGGACTTTTGGGAAAGTCTGTTACCAAAACTGATGGAAGACGAGCTGCAAAGGCTACCTCAGTAATTTGGGTAAAAACCGCCCATGATGTCAATGAACGACCCCCCAGGGAGCCTCAGAAAAAAGCAGTGACCCACGTGGGCATCTTGAGGGACCTGGTTAAATTAGGCGCTAGATCCATGGACAGCGGCTGCTAAAAGCTCTCACGGGGCCAGAGCACTTACCCTAGGCGGCCAGTTCTAAGCCGCTGCTCAGCCTCCTGGCCCCACCTTATTCGCCGGCTCAGCAGCCAGGTCCCCTGCCGGGCACTCCCTCCCGGAACCCTCTCCCTCGGCCCCAGGACCCCGAGGCTCCTGTCTGCCCGCTGCTTGCTCTGGGTATCTCTCTGCTCTTCCCTCCCCGACCCAGGTCGCTGCCCTGGACTTTCTTCCTTTCCTTGCCTGGTGATTTCATCTAGTCTAGGATTTAAAATTTTTTTTTAATGTATTTTTATTGATTTCAGAGAAGGGAGAGGGAGAGATAGAAACATTAATGATGAGAGTAAATCATTGATCGGCTGCCTCCTACACGCCCCAACCTGGGGATCGAGCCTGCAAATTGGGCATGTGCCCTGACCAGGAATCGAACCGTGACCTCCTGGTTCATAGGTCGATGCTCAACCACTGAGCCACACCAGCCGGGCCTGGGTGTCATTCTTGCTTCTCTCTCCTTACAATGATTATTCAGTAAAACACTGGGAAGACGATACCAGCTGTGTTTGTTATTCTTTCTACTCTTTTTTCTAACTAGCAGACCTCCAGTTTGTTTAGGGGTAGCAAGGTGTTCAGATATTTCTAGTTCCTAGCCTCTCTTACAGCTAGATTTGAGCCTGGGGGAGTTGCTAAGGCTTCCAGGAAGTTGTTTTAGCTGATTTTTTTAAATCAATACCTGGAACACAGGTGTAATGCTGGAGGTGCGCAGCCACCTTGTGAACACGAGGCAGCATCCATGAAGTAGCTGACTTATGTTTAAACCTTCAACTATCTGGTACTCACGTCAATATACGTAGTGAGGTGTCCTCTCTTTGAGCCACAATTGGAAGTTTACTCGATCAGTTATCACTTGTTCAGAAGACCGATATTGGAAGATCACGTTACTTCCTGCACCCCATGTGTGGCTTCTGCCCCCCAAATAGGAAATTAGCTGTAAACAGACTTATAGATGTGCTCAAAGGTCACCAAGCCGGGGGATCCCCTCCTGGGTCCTTACTCTGCCTGAGTTTGGGCCTGCCAGGGAGTGATTTTGACATGAAAAGGGAAAATCCCTAAATCTAAGAGCTGTTCCAACCCCAGCCTGGAACACGGGAGCCATCACAGACGTGGGCACGAGAACCGCTGCTGTGACGTCATAATGCACATGGCACCTCCTGAGGCCGCTGCGGTTTCACGGCTCACGTCCTTGCGAACAGGACCCCCGTAACCACACCCACCACTGAGCAATCGCGCTCTGGGGGGTGGGGGGTGGTGGTAGGGGTCTCTGTCAGCCCTTTGCACTTGTTACCAGGCAACAAAAGAACCTTTCAAACAGGCCCTGATTGATGCGCCGATCACCGCCTTCGGCTCCTGCATTTTCCACTGTTACTTCCTCTCACTGCCCTGCGTTTTATTTCAAAAACACTGTTTCTCCACAGGGACTCAGCAAGGCCATGGAGTGTGGCAGGATGTGGGACACGCTGGGCAGGAGGAAATGTACTTGCCGGGGGTCGAGCAAGCAACCCTCCTCCGAGGTGCTTTTGAATTTGGGAAACAGCCTGAGCTTTTGGGGCCAGAGGACTAGCATCGAGCAGCCGGGCGCTGAGCCTGGAAGGTGTTGGGGAGCCGAGGAGGCCCCGCAGGGAGAGCCCTGTCTCTCTCTCGCTGGGACTCGGACCCCCGAACCCCTGCCCTGAGCCATGGCATCTGCTTGGCACGGACTCTCCCGGGATGAGCGGAGCAGGTGCCAGTGAAACCCCAGGTGCCTCATCCTTATGTCCAGGCACGGAGAAAATGGCCTGTCCACTCCCGGAGAAAATGGCCTGTCCACTCCCGGCTCCGGCACGGCACGCGGCCAGCGCCCCCCAGCCTGCGTGAGCTGTGGGGCGGGGAGCCCCCGAAGCAGCGTCTGTGCCCGGAGGCTCAGCCTCTGCCGGCAGGTCCCGAGTCTCGGGCCGGACCCACGACAGCAGCTCGTGGCTCAGGGGGACTCAGACACAGGCTCAGATTTCCTCCGAGGAGGGCGCTCAACAGAGCAGCTCTAACTCCCAGGCAACTCTCAACACGGCGGCTCCAACCCCTTTCATTTCATCTGGGGGGCCAGGGGAAGGGGGTGCTGGGAGCAGCTCCACGGGCCCCGTGAGACGCCATCTCTCTGAGGGTGGGAGAGGTTCAAGCCCAGAATCCCGGGGGTGCGGACAGATCCACGGGCCGATGTTGGGGAGAAGCAGAGCTGCGGCTGGGCTGGGCCCTCCTCGCCCCCAAACCTGTGAGGCCCGCAGGGGAACCTCAGAAATCTCCTCCTTGTTTTGAATGCGTGTAGCCTCACCTTAGGGGCCTCAAATGAGAACTGCCCCAGCCTGGCTGGCGTGGCTCAGGGGTTGAGCATCGACCTATGAACCAAGAGGTCACGGTTCGATTCCCAGTCAGGGCACAGGCCCAGGTTGTGGGCTCGATCCCCAGTGTGGGGCGTGCAGGAGGCAGCCAATGATTCTCTCACCATTGGTGTTTCTATTTCTCTCTCCCTCTCCCTTCCTCTCTGAAATCGATAAAAATATATTTTTTAAGAAATGAGAACTGCCCCAAGCCAACTACTGCTCCTGCCTCAACATTAGTGCCAACAGGCACCTGAGCAGCCCCAGGCGCAGGGATGGGTAATGGGCGGGAGGGTGGGTGAGGGGTGTGGATGGTGGACGATGCGTCAGCAGGTAGCTGGTGGTAAGTGGATGGAGCCTGGAGGGGAAGATGGATGACGGGTCAGCAAGCACACGACAGCGACCCAGACAAGCAAAGGCCACGCGGGCGGGTGGCAGGACATGTGGGTGCCCCGGCCCCGCCCCCACGCCCCGGCCCATAGTCCATTTCCCCCCAGCGCCGTCTGGGTCTCGCCTTTTGCACAGGCCGCCAGGCTGTTTCTTCCGTCTGCGTCATCCCCCAGGAAGCAGGAGCCCCGCGAGGCCGAGGCTCTGGCCTTCGGAGTGAACATCAGCGGTGACTCACTCGCAGAGCCTGGCCACCCCGAGGCGGGGCCGTGGTCTGGCGACTCACAGGAGGCCCTGCTCCCCCTGCAGTGCGTTCAGCCTGCAAGAGAAAGCCCCGGACGGAGGGGGGGTGGAATCATCTGAAATGCTGGAAAGGGGGTGCAGGCCACGTGGTGTGGCTCAGGGGACACACAGAGCTGGGGTGATGCCACTGCTGGGAGAACTGGCCGCCTCGGTTACGCGGCAATGGAGGAAGCATCCCCGCCAAGTGGTGAGCGCCCGTCACTGGAAGGGTTCCAGCGGAGGTGGAGGGAGAGGAAGCAGCGATGCAGTGTCCCTGCATGAGGAGGGGGTGGGTTATAGGGCAGAACTGTGGGTGCAGGGAAGGAGCCCGGCCCTGGGGCTGTTTTCCTGGAAGCAAATCTGGCATCTGCCCTTGCACACGAGCGTGGGCCTCGGTCCCCACTCTGGGTTACGGGAAATGGGGCAGACATGAGCCACCCGCCGGCCTGGCTGCTTCCTGCTCCGAGGCTCAGATCCTAGGACCCCCCCCAACCGTGATGCCAGGTCTCCCAAGAGTCCAGCCACCACAGCTGCTACAGCAACGAGTCGGAATCCTGCAGCTGCCGTCTGGTTTCCAGTCTGAGATACAGCTGACATAATGGTGCTCACTCATCGTCCGACATACCGATCTGCGGATGTAGATCTGCGGAACGACGCCCACCATCAGTTTAGTAACTGCGTGCGGATGGGTGTTAACTCTGTTCTTGTGATGAGAACTTTTAAGATCTACTCTCTTAGCAACGTTCAAATACACGGTTCAGTAGTTAACCATAGTCACCAAGCTGTACACCACACCCCAGACTTAGCTTAAACTGGACGTTTCTTCCTTCTGACCTCCTTACTGTAGTTGTCATTTTAAATATATATATTTCAATTGATTTCAGAAAGTGAGAGGGATAGGAACATCAATAAGAATCATGGATCGGCTGCCTCCTGCACACCCCACGCAGGGGATCGAGTCCACAACCCGGGCATGTGCCCTGACCGGGAATTGAACTGTGACCTGCTTGCTCATAGGTCGATGCTCAACCACTGAGCCACACCAGCCAGGCTGCATTGTCATCTTAATCTCAAATCACTCACATGTGCCCACCCCTCTCTTGCCAGTGCCAGCGTTCTGGCCCAGGCCCACCCCAGCCTAGACTATTGCAGGAGCCCTTCACTGCCATTTCTCCCACAACCCACCCTCCACGCTGTGGCCCAGCGGCCCACATAGGCCAGCCAACCACTGCATGTCACCCCCTGCACAGTCGTATTGTCATTCAGTCCACCTGCTGGTAGATACTTAGATGATTTCCAGTCTTGTTTTCCATCTCAAAATATTGCAGCAAACCTTAGTGCATGTATCTTTGTATGGTCATGAGGCAGTGGATATATTTGTTGCTAATTAATTTAAAAAATTAATAAAAGTTAGCTTTTTGAGGTTAGCTTCTTCAAACTCATTATACCTTTGACTACACTGAGCATAGACACCTTTCACTCCTAGCTACATGTATGTGACGTTCTCTGGAGTGCTCTGATTCAGAATGACGTGGATTCATCACTCATCGGAACGACAAAATAGCATTTAATAGCTGGAGGGGGCTAATGGGGGGGGACATATGTAATACTTTCAACAATAAAAAATTATTTTTAAAAATTTCAAAATAGCATTTAACTATATAGAAAGGAATAAACAGAAAAATATATTGCAAATAGATACTTTCACAACAATGGGTTTTAATATCCTATCATTAAAAATACATGAACTTAGTTAATAAATTCAACAGTGGAAAGGTTAGCACTGTCGCCCCCTAGTGGCGTACTCGAGTACTCACTCCACTAGGAACTGAAATTCATCACTTCGCTGGAACAGTGTGGAACCAGCTGTGGGACTGGCTCCGAAAAGACAGCATCAACCCCTTCCTATAACTTCAGGTGGGAGCAGAGTGACCGTGCAGTGGGCGGCAAGGTTTTCTTCAAGATCCTACCTCTCTTGGGCAGCAGATTACAGATACTTTTCATGAAATTAGTAAACTCCAAGCACAGCCTGTCAGATGCACCCTCCAGCTTTGACGTCTCGCCAACCAGTTCAGTGCTGACTGCCCCTGAGTGTCCGTTAAGTGCGTGGCCCGGCTGGTGTCTCCCTCGCCCATGGCTGGTTACGGGGCCTGGACAGAGTCCAGACGGGAGCCAGATTTATTTTTTTTATTTGTAAAACCCCACCGTGAGGGTGCTGCGCTGGGAGAGCAGAGAGGGAGAGGGCTGTGGGGAGAGCAGCCTGGAAGCTGACCCAGCGACTTCCCC
>NW_005871432.1:135703-137283 GCF_000147115.1 Myotis lucifugus | reverse complement strand
CCCCCCCCCCCCCGCAGCCATGCGGTTCTCAGACTTGCCGAGGGAGCTGGCCAAGGGCGAAAGGGACCCCACCCCGTTATTCCAGACGTCTTACGGCCTGGAAATGCCATTCCCAGGGCACGTTCTGTGGGAGACAGCGCGTCGTTCTGAGTGTTAAGGGCAGGTGGTTGGGCACCGTCCCCTGCACGGAGAGGTCAGGGTTCCATTCCTGGTCAGGGCACATGCCGGGCTGTGAAGTGAGTGCTCGCGGCAGCCGGTGATGTTTCTCTCCCCCTCGCTTCCTCGCTCTAAAACCAATTTTAACATTTTAAAAATATTTTTTAAAAAAGCAGGTGGCATCGACCCCACATCATTACTGAGCATTTGCTTCCACAGCTTCTAAAGGGACGATACTGCTGCTTCATGGGCCTCTCAGAGCCAAAACTTGGGGGGAAATAGGACTCTACAGGGGACCCCGTGAGCACCCTCTGCTGCCCATGTCGGTGCTGACGCAGGCAGGACTGCCCTCCAGGTGTGGCCACCAGGGGCTGCGGCCAGCGGCCACGCTGGCCGAGGCTGACAGGGACACAGACCCCCTCGGAGGAGGAGGTGCTGAGCGGCCTGCAGAGCCTTCAAACACAGGACACCCTACTACTGGGCAGATCCTGTGGGGACAGTGCCACCTAGCGGCCACAAGAGTGCCTGGAGCACGGAGGGAAGTGGATCTGGCTTACCCACAACCATTTAGCCCCTCTCATCTCTGTCCTGTGAAAGGGGCGAAGTCCAAGTGTTTGGAGCTTAAACGACCTTCAGATGAAGTGATTTGTCCAAGGTCTGTCTGTCTCTAAGGCACAGACAGACGGACACACACATGCACCAGGTGAGAGTGAGCAGACCAAAACACAGCAAAGTAACAGAGGGGAGCTGTGGGAGCCCTGGGGGACCCCAGGCTCGAGGGTGGGTGCCATGCTCCCCCCCTTGAAGCTTTCCGAGCCCAGGACCGGCACTGTTTGGGTAGGAAGGGCCCACGCACTGGTCACAGCAGATGTGCTTTCGAGGGGGCAGGAGGGGGGGCGACGGGGGGGGGGGCACCCTGACCTCCGCTGAGGTGCCCGTCCTCGTGGACCCCTGCTTGAGGCCCTTCCTGGTGGCCCAGGCCCAGTCACCCCCTGAGGCCCCCACCCTGTGGGGCCCGTGTGTACGGCAGCTTCACCCTGGCTGCCCCCACAGCCCCACAGCTTTCCTCCTTCAGACACAGGCGGGGGGGAGGGGGGGAGCAGGCCCTGGCCCCCACGTCACACTCCCAGGCTCCGGGGAGAGTCGGGTCCTCCCAGACGCCTGCCCAACCGCACCTGCTCCTGGCCACCTAGCAGCAGGGACTCCACCTGCAGAAGGGCCGCCGGAGACCAGCCACACTGTGCCAGACGACCATCCCCGTCCGGGCCAGACCCGCGCTGAGTCCTACCCACGCGGCCCGGAGGGGCACGGCGGGGCCGCAGCGGCACTGTGCCGAAGGCTCCCAGTGACCAGCGTTGGGACAGGCGGTGGGGGGCGGGACACGGTCCCGCTGGGCTTTGCCTGAGACACGGTCATTCTCGTCC
>NW_005871432.1:127067-135475 GCF_000147115.1 Myotis lucifugus | reverse complement strand
CACCTACAAACAGTCCATACTGCAGTGCCGCACCCTCCATTCCTGCTGCAGAGACAGACGTGAGATGAGGATCGCATGTGCTCTCCACGGGGTGCCCCCAAGAACACGGGACCCACCGTGGTCCTGTCGGCCCAGGGGCGTCCCTCCAGCCACAGAACGCTGAAGGCAACCTTTCCCCTAAAGAGCGGGCAGCACACCCGCCTGTCACCCCTTCAGCCTGAAGCCCAGACAAGCTCTCCCGTCCCATCCGTCTGAGGAAGCAGAGCAGCAGAAAGCTTTCCGGACAGAGCATCTCCACGGAGGCCTCCCCTCTCCCCATCCCCAGCAGCGGCTGCGCGTCAGAGTCCCGGGAGGGGCTGGGAAGAACCCAGGTATCAACTCCTCGAGGGACCTCAATGTGCAGCTAAGCTTGAGAACCACTGGTCAAAACAGACATGACTAGCCCGGCCGGCATGGCTCAGATATTTTTTCCATTTATTTTTAGAGAGAGTGGAAGGGAGGGAGGAGGGAGAGAGAGGAAGGGCAGGAGGGGGAGAGGGAGAGAATGAATCATCAATGTGAGAGGCACATCAGTTGGTTGCCTCCCGCATGTGCTCGGACCAGGGCTGGGAACTGAGCCTGCGACCCACTGGTCCACAGGCCGGCGCTCTAACCACTGAGCCCACCAGCCGGGCCCAATTCTTTTCTTTGCTGCTGCTGACTTGAGTTAAAGAGCCTCTCCTAGTCCTTGTCCAAGACTGGTGGGCAGCTCCTGGCCCCTCACCCACATTCACGCTGCGGTCACCCGAGGAGAAGGCAGCCCCGGGGGCAGCACCCTCACCTGCGTGCCTCGCGTTCATCACGCCAAAGTGACAGGCATCAGGCCCTGCCGGACATTCCCGGTGACAGCTCTTCTCAGCGCCAGCTCCTCAGTGGGGAGCCACCCGCCACACGCGGGCCGCCGCTGGACACCCACCCCGTGCCTCCTGCAGCGACAGCCCCACTTCACAGTCTGCCCAACAGAAACGGAGACCTGTCACCCCCACCCCACCCCCGCCCTCCCCCTCCCACCCTCACCCTGGACGGAGAAAGCAGAGGCACAGGCGTAAATGACTAAGTTACTTCTTTGAAAAATCAACCTAAAAAGTTAACCTATTTGGATACCAAATTGTATCTCAAGTAAAATCTCACCTCTCTCCTTAAAAAGAATAAAAGTCTTTATGCCAAAGCAGGGGGTGGGAGGACGAAGCTCCCTATCCCCACCTGCTCTTCCCCTTCACGCCGGTTTACTAACTGTTTAGAACGAGCATCACCTTTACAATCAGAATGCAAATAGAACAAACAAAAGTTAACCCACTATGTACAAGGGAAATCTAATAACCATTCGAACACCCGGCATTCACTGGCCCCGTGAGGGTCTCACTCCCGCAGGGTTTCAGGGAGGAGCGACCGGTGTTCACACCGGACAATGTTCGACGGGTCCAGCTCCGGAAACGCGTCAGGGGACGGCTGGCCCGGTGACATGTCCGCGTCTCAGGGAAACTCACGCGAAGGCAGGAGCAGACCCTTCGCTGGGGGACGCCGGCCACGTGCAACTTGGTCCAGGAATCAGGTTGGGGGCCCGCCAGGCTCCTCTGACGGCCCGAACTGGGGTCGTCGGCCCTTCCCTGAGCGCTGGGAGTCCCCAGCCGTGCAGCCTTCAAGCACAAGCCAGGTCTCCCCCCGGCTCCCGCCCCTGGGCGCCGCCTCTGTCCTCGGCGAGCCTGGGCCGCTTCCGCTCCGGGGAGCTGACCTGCACGTCTCCAGGCGGCTCTGAAACGTTCACCGACAAGGCTGCGAAGTAAGCAAGACTTAAGTGAAGAGCTGATGCTACACAACACATCCTGGCCCTGGCTGGTCTGGCTGAATGGACAGAGCGTCGGCCTGCGGACTGAAGGGTCCCGGGTTCGATTCCGGTCAAGGGCACATGCCCGGGTTGCAGGCTTGGTCCCCAGTGTGGAGCGTGCAGAAGGCAACTGATCGATGCTTCTCTCTCATCATTCATGTTTCTATCTTTCTCTCCCTCTCCCTTCCTCTCTGAAATCAATAAAAATATATATGTTTTAAAATTCTGTGCCCAGACAAGGAGTAAACTGCCTGGCAGGTCCTATGTGCCTAGAATGGAGAGTCTACACCAGTGATTCTCAACCCCAGGGACACTGTGCCTCCCAGGACAGCGGGCGAGCTGGTGACAGGTTAGAACGTCAGGAGTGGGGGATGGGAACATCTGGGGGTGCAAATGAACACCCTGCCACACAGGACAGCCCCACCACCAAGCCTGACCTGCCTAGTGTGTGAGCAGCACCGAGGCCGAGAGGCACCCCAGCACCCCCTGCTGGCAGCACCCAGCCCCCTGTGCTCCCGGGGAAGCGGGCTCCCCGAGAATAAACAGGCCAGTGAGTCTGCGGGGGCCAGTCAGGTGCATCCTCGCTTTCTCAGAACCGACGTAAAATGAGTGGACGTTCATTTCCAAAAGAAAAGGGAAGATATTCTGCCCTCGAGGACATGGAACCAGGACCAGATCCCTCACCTGGCTGGACCTCCATGGGCGGGGCGGAAACCACACCGCCTGGCGCAGAATTCGGGGCATCCGTCTTCAAGGGCATCACGGTCACTCTCCTGATTAGAAGAAGAGAAGGGCGCATGGTGAATCCGTGTGGCAGGAACTGTGTCTGACACCACATTCCAAAACCACCCAGACGAGGCGCCTGAGGTAGCAGCTGCTCATGTCTCGCAAGGCGTTTATATGCACGGAGACACGCCTGCGGGCTTCGTGACCAAGGATCATGCTGGTCACGTGACGTCACCACCACGCTGACGTCACCACAGCCCTGACGCCAGCTTACCCCTCAGCCGGCCACCAGTGTGCGCCCAGCCCTGCTCAGAAGGCTTCCCCCTACAGGCCGTTCTTTCTAAAACCCACAACCTCAATGTCCAACAACTATTCCTTTTTCAAAATTAACAACTGCAAGAAGCTTGCAAGACACTAAGCGGGGAAAACTTAAATACCCAAAATATTTCACAGAACACGTTCCCCTCCGCCCCGAAAACACACAGAAGAGAAACCAAGCATCGCTGGTCTGCAGAGACCCGACTTGGGGCCGGACATCCCCAACCCCCACGGTGGACCCGCCGGCAAAGTTACATGAGTGAGCAGTGCTTCCAGCACCTTCTGTCACCTCCGCCTCCCGCCCAGCGGCCCCCAGGAGCCTGTCTAGACAGAAGGTGCAGTCTGTCTAGAAGGCCGGGAGGTGGGGCACCGGTGAGCAGGCAGCAGATGGAGCCAGGAGGTAACTTCCCCGACGTCCAGGGAAGAAACTGGGCAGCACAGCTGCTGGGAGCTAGGGGCTGGGGGTTAGGGGGTCAGGGGCGGGCGTTGTCCTCTCTGCAGCGGCGGCGGGACCTCGGGCACCTCTGCGGCTGCCTGACGAGAACCGGGGCACACACCACTGCGCCACCGGGATGCTCTGCCGGCCGAGAGACTCCCTGCTCACCAGGCACCGTCTGCTGGTGGCAAGACGCCTCAAGGCGCCCCTCACCGCGCAGTGCCCGCCACTGTGCTGGGCCAGAGGGGCTTATACCTCACGGGGAACAGCAGAAACGAAACCCCGGCCCGAATGTGAGTGTGACAGAGGGAAGGGCTGATGGAAGACGCGAGTGTCCCCGGGGAGCAGTGTCGGGGCGTCCGGAGGAAGGTGGGTCAGAGGCCCCAGGCCGAGTGTGCTCTGGGGACCTGGCTTTCCAGGTTGGGCTGGAGAGGAAGGCACCGGGAAAGGGGAGTGACCGCGGACAGTCCCGGCCTGCGGGTGGAGCCACACCTGTGCAACAGGTAGGAAGTGGGGAACCCCCAGGTGTGTGAGCCAGGAGGCAGCTCGGAATGAGGTTAAAAAACCTCTGGAGCCCTGGCTGGTGTGGCTCAATGGCTAGAGCATCGGCCCTTGGGCTGAAGGGTCCTGGCACATGCCCAGTCAGGGCACATGCCCAGCTTGTGGGCTCGATCCACAGTAGGGGGTGTGCAGGAGGCAGCCGATCAATGATTCCCTCCTGTCACTGATGTTTCTCTCTCCCTCTCCCTTCCTCTCTGAAACCAATAAAAACATATTTTAAAGAAAGAAAACTCTGGAGCAGCAGAGTCGTGCTGACGGGGGAGGGGCGGGGCGGGATGACCGTCGGCATCTCCATCCGGTCCTTACCGGGGTGTCTTGCTCCAGGCCTGCAGGGTGTGCAGGGTGACCCTCCGGGGCGGGGGCGCTTTCGTGGTCTGACTGCTGGGCGGGCTCTTCTCCTCCGAGGGCCTGGGCGCCGCGCCCCTGGCGGTGGCAGCCGTGGAGGGCGAGTCCTTGGGTGCTGGGGCTGCGGACGGCTTCCCCGGAGCGGGTGCTGGGCAGGGGCTGCCGGGGTCTGGGATTCTGCTGGCGGGGGTGCCCTCCCCCAGCCTGGGTCCCGGCGAGGACTCCTGTTGGGTCTGACGCTTGGTTTTCTTCGCCGTCTCAGGAGTTCTCGTGCTCAGATCCGGCTTCTCTTTGAAAGGTGCTCCAAGCTCACCCTTCTCAAAGGTCACGAAGGAGCAGTAGCCATCGGTGGAGGAAATGGCCAGGAAGGCCCCGTCGCTGGACCTTTGTCCCCAGAGCAGGAGAAAAGGGTTAATTTTACTAAGTCTGCGGCCCTCGTCCCGCTCTCACTGTAGTTAGAAACGGAGTCAGGCCAGGTCGCAGCGTCCTCTGCAGGGAACACGCGGCCGAGACCGCGTCTGTGCGCTGCCGCGCCCCCTTCCCGGCCCGGCCGCTCACCAGGAGATGTCGCTCAGGGTGTGGTAGTGGATGTTGGACACGTAGCCGAAAGGGAAGAGCTGCTGGGTGTCGTAGAAGAGCACGGAGTCCTCGGAAGCCACAGCGAACACCACGCGGTAGGGCAGGCGCACCAGCGGCCCCTGGGCCGGCCCGTCTGCAGGACACGGGGCAGGAAGGACAGTGACACCAGCACCAGCCAGGCTCCCGCAGGAACCACCAACTCCCGCCACGAGCCCTCTCCCCGGGACATATGGGATGTAATTCCTCTAATGACGTGCAAAGGGATTTAGGTCTTCCTATTATTTTATATATGAACTAGAGGCCCGGTGCACGAACTCGTGCAGGGGTGGTGGAGGAGGGGAGAGGGACCGTGGGAGGTTGGCCGGCTGCCGGCCAAGGGAGGTTGGCTATGGGAGCGCACTGACCACCAGGGGGCAGCTCCTGCATTGAGTGTCTGCCACCTGGTGGTCAGTGCACATCATAGCGACCAGTCATTGCAGTCATTCAGTGGTAACGGTCGTTTAGGCTTTTATATATATAGATGCAGGAATGAACGAGAACTATGCATGAACCAATGACACATGACAGGATCCAAGAATCCCGGGCACCGAGGTGCAAAAGGAAGAGCATTTCTGATAAGGAAATACAGGGTCACATGGAAACATTGTATCAAGTGATGTTTTCATGCTCTTTCCAGTTCATTATATTCATTCGCATAAGAGTTTAGAGAGTGAAAAACAGCTCCCGCTTCCAGCCTTGGAGTAACAGGGCCCCAATTTAGCCTCTGACTTCTTAAGACACTGACTGCCCAGCAGCAATGAAGGCCAGCAACCCCCGAGCGGTGGGGAGCAAAGGCGTGAAGTGCTGCCGCAGCCTCAGCTCACCGCCTGGTCTCCAGGCCCAACAGAGGGAGGGGACCCGGCAATGCCCGCACGTGCCCTGAACTGCGGGGCCAGAGCGAGGCTCCAGGCTGCAGCAGAGACCTGCGGGGTTGTCGTCTGAGCTGAACACTGGCCAGTGCACGCGGTTAGGGAAGCAACCCGGGGCCCAAGGAGGAACAGGAAAGAGATGCCCAGCCACTGGTTGAGCGTCAACCCAGGAACCAAGAGGTCACGGTCAATTCCTAGTCGGGGTACGTGCCTGGGTTGCAGGCTTGATCCCCAATAGGGGGCGTGCAAGAGGCAACCAATCAATCATTCTCTCTCATCATTGATGTTTCTCTCTCCCTCTCTCTGATATCAATACATACATATATATTTTTTTAATTGCTCTAAGCAAAGACAGTGGGTACACAGTTTGGTAACATCAGTCTCTGTTCCAACTCCTCCGAGTAACTAAACTGAGCCACACCCACATGCCCACCTTTCCCCGAGGCCCCTGAGATAAAATCCAAACCCCACCCACCCTGGTGAGGGGCCCGACGGGAGACACAGCACACCACTGGGTTCTGATGTACCTGTTTCCGCCTCCGGCCTCAACTCAAAGTAGACGGGGCAGCAGCGGACAGCAAGCGTGGCTTTTCCGGGACACGGGAGATGCGCCACAGGCCTGGAGGCGAATCATGGGTTAGAGAGACCATGCTCAACAAAAGCAGAGAGAGGGCCAACGTCCCCGACAGTCCTTCAGGCGCTCACCTTTTCAGATTCTTCCTGGAGAAGAGGTACGTGGTGTTGGTTACATTTTCGCCAGACTCCACGCATCCGGCTGGGAGGCAGGGGAGGCACTGTTATTAAACTGTCCACCAGCAAACCCAAGGCAGCCAATTCTGGTTTAAAGTCATTTTCCTGAGAGATGGACTCCCTGGACAGTGTGTGTGCGATTGGGACAAATACAAACCTTCCGCACACCTGGGCTCAGCCTCACTCTGGCTCCACCCACCTTCCTCTCACCTGAGGGCACAGCCGCCCGGAGCCACGCCCAGGCCAGGGCAGGAAGAACATAAAGCTCTGTGCCTGCATCCCCACCTCAGCTGCCGTCCAGTCCGAGGGCTGAGACTGGCCTCTTCCCGTCTGCCTGACGGAGCCAGGAGCTGCCAGGAGACAGCCCTCTGCCGAGACCCCAGCCCTGCAGAGCTGACCGGCTCTGGCCGCCCCACTGACGTCTCCACTCCACCCTCCCCAGGCCGCACTTGGCACAGCCAGACCCGGCGAGAGCGACCTGCAGACACGGCTGCTCTTGGACACGTCTCCTTGTCTTCTCCTGCTGCACACGCTCACACACACACACACACACACACACACATTCTCTCACATGTGACCACTGCGCATCCACCAGGAGGGCAGCAGCATCTTGCCCCATCCTTCCATCCCCAGGATCCACTCTGACAAACACCTCGCCAGCCCTGCATTCCCTCCAGGCTCACGTAACCGTGGCAACCATATATACACACATGGTGGGCTGTAGTTTACTTTATAAAATGGGGTGTTATTTAGACTTTTCCTTATTTTGCTTCTCTTAGTCAACTACTCATGAAAGAGATCTTGCACAGCAACTAACGCTTTCTTTTTCCCCCTCTCCCACCCTCCTTGGGTTCCCTCCTCTTATATTTTACTCCAATTTTCGCCTTATTCTAACCCACACCTTCTATGTGACACTGGCATTCCCGGAGGCGACACGCGGGCCCGCCCTGCACCCGCCCCGCGAGCCCGGCTCCACGCACCTGGGGTGAGCAGCAGGGAGCCGTCGGGAGTGAAGCTCAGTCGCCGGAAGAACGACTTCATGCTGTCGTCGTGAAACATCCGGTAACTTCTGGCCTGAGGCACAAAGTGTCAACGTCACCCCAGCCTCCCAGAAAGGCTCACCGTTTCCTCCCGTGCGACCATTTATTATGACGATCATCAATAGAACCGAAACAACATATCACCAATCCAATACTCCCGTGGGACTGCGAGAGTAATCAGCCACCAACAAAAGTAATCGCCCCTTTGTTCAGGAAAGCTGGTGTGTGCATGTGTGCGCAGGGGTGTATGTGCACATGTGTGCACGCATGTGTGTGCACATGTGTGCACACATGTGTGTGAGTAACTGGTTTGTGTGGGGATGAGACTGGGAAAAAGCAAGAGGATGACCGAGCCCTCAGCTTGCTGTCCGTGTGTAACTGAGAATTTCCACCCGAATAAATGCTTTTTTAAAAGACTGTAGTGATCATTAAACTGGCAACCAGATCTTTCCGAACCACCCTTCTTGAGCTCCGTGTGGAAGTGCTGCGTGCGCCCCCACTTCAGGAACATCGGGACGTTAGTTCCAGGAACCCGGGGAAGCATTACCCCTCGCTTCCCAAAGCGCGTGACCGCCCGCACTGCCAGCCACAGCCCACACGGCCTTCACCTGCCCCCCAGGCCTGGACGGCGCCCGGTCCCTGTTTTGTGCCAATAACCGATTGCTGGCTCCCTTTTGCCGAAGCACCTGCTTCCGCAGCCTCCATTCCTGCAAGACTAGGACCTCTTTTCATTCACCAGTTCTTCCTAAGGTCGAAATCCCTCCTGTTCCTGAGCCGCCCGATGACCGGTCCCTGCTCTCTGCACCCGGATCCTCCTCTTCTTGCCAAGATGCCGTCTGCACTGCCTGCTGCAGGGCAGCTGCCCCGACCCACCTGCCCTC
>NW_005871432.1:121464-126221 GCF_000147115.1 Myotis lucifugus | reverse complement strand
CCTAGAATACACACCTTGATAACATACGACATTCCCACATCGGCTAGACTAGCCCCCTACGAGAATCCCAAGACACCGTAGTTACACAATTTATCCCGAAACTCGCGGACATACCCGAGGAAATCACCAGCCCTCTATCGGCTCCCCCCGGCACACACCGGACAGCCCGATAAACCTCAACGGATCAGGGAGCTAAGGGGGTTAACAACAAGGCCACCGAAGGAGCTCCAGACTTGCTCCGCTTCCACTGCAGCGGCGGCTGCCACGCAAAGCCGCGCATCTCCTACCTACCTCTCCCTCGGCGCCCGGGCATCTATCTCCTACCTACCTTCTCCTCTCGGCGCCCGCGCCCGCCAGCATCTTCGAGACATTGAAAAGCCACGCGCTTCTTCTGTGTGCTGTACACCCGCAGCGTCCTAAAGGGAAAGCAAAGTCCGGTCTCGCTCTTCTGGCCCAGGAACTGTGTCTCACACAGAAACACTGTCACCCACACGGAGGGCGGCCTAGGCAATCTGTGGCCTGCGAAGGGAAACACACACCAGCTCCCCACTTACTCTCATTCCCCGGCACCTGAAATGAGACCTGCTACGATGAAAAGTAGTCGATAAATATTGAAAAGGGCCATTCTGACTGATGAGTAATATGCCTGGAACTCCTGATTTAAAAAAAAAATTCTTTGCTCCAAGGACACAACTCAATGCGATTCACCAGTAAACACGGCAGTAGGTCCTCCTTTCGAAAGGGACAAGAGAGTTTACTTTTATATTAAACAGTTTTCTTAAAATCACTGCAGTGGCAACAAAAGGAAACCAATATCCAGCCCTACCATTGGTACCTCTGCTTAAGTCACCTATTCTAATAAAAGGATAATATGCTAATTAGACCGGACGTCCTTCTGGATAAAGCCATGGTGGCGGGGGCCAAGGCAGGGGCAGTTAGGGGCGATCAGGCCAGCAGGGGAGAGCAGTTAGGGGTGATCAGGCCAGCAAGGGAAAGTGGTTAGGGGCGATCAGGCAGGCAGGCAGGTGAGCAGTTAGGAGCCAGCGGTCCTGGATTGCAAGAGGAATCCCAGATTGGAGGGGGTGCAGGCCCAGCTGAGGGACCTGTCCCCCCCCACACACACACGAATTTCATGCACTGGGCCTCTAGTCTATATATATAAAAGCTTAATCGACTGGCTGATTGGCCGGCAGCTATGACATGCACTGACCACCAGGGGGGCAGACGCTCAACACAGGAGCAGAAACCACAGGCATGAAAACATGGAACAGACTGATGAATCTCAGAGGGAAAGGGGTAGAGGGGAAGGCAGGAAGAGATTAACCAAAGATCTTATATGCATACTAGAGGCCCGGTGCACGGATTCGTGCACTGGTGGGGTCCCTCAGCCTGGCCTGCAGGGATCAGGCCGAAACCAGTTCTCCAACATCCCCCGAGGGGTCCCAGATTGCGAGAGGGCACAGGCCAGGTCAAGGGACCCCACCTCTAGTAGTTATCATAAAAGATCTTTTCTTTAAAAGTTGCCCATGAAATTCAGATCTAATTCCAAGCTCTTTCTGCATTCATTCACCTAGCCCGGCCAGCATGGCTCAGTGGTTGTGCATCAACCTATGACATCCACCCATTCCATAGACTTACATGGTACTAACTTCATGTAAGGCACTTGCCCTGATTAGTTTCCAATGTTTCTTATGTTGAAAGAATAACAAACAAATTCTTTCTATGAAATTGAGACTCAAAGAATCAAAGCTAGAACCATGGCTTATATTGGCTAAGTTGTGATAAAATACCTCTGCAGAAATTTTTAAGTAAACAGATATAAAGACAATTCGTCCAATACTCACGTACCGATCACAGCTCAGGGTCGCAATATATTGGCCCAAAGGATCCCAGGTAACTCCTTGTACATAACTTTTATGTTCATTAAAAATCGAGATCTTCTGTCCTACGAGAGAAGCACACAACAGCATGACCAAAACCTACTCCCGCACCAGCGTGGACACTGCAGTTTCAGTGTCATTGTCCTGACACTGTTCTGCCTTCAGCAGGCGGCAGGGGGACTGCCCCAAACACTGGGTCAGACTCGGGCCACACAGGTCCTGCACAGCCCCATCCGCAGGCGCTCAGAGCCGGTGGCGGAGACCCCGCGGGCAGAGCGTCGAACACAGAGGAGCGAGGTTAACGCGGCAGGTGGAGACCAGGCAGGGCGAAGGGGCCGGTGAAGGGAAAGGAGGTGGTCTAAGCAGACGCACGGGGAGAGGGAGCAATGGCAGTAGCTGCGGACTGCCAGGGGGAAGGTAAAGGGCCAAACTGACAAGATGAGGAGGAAGGGGGTGGGCGACAGGAGCCCTGTGCAAGGAAAAGGCCCCGGGCACTCACGGTGCGGCTAAGAGGAGCACCACGAGGGAGTGACCTGGTGGTAAGGATGAAACTGAGGGGGCTTTTTGGCGTTTTGTTTGTTGGTTAATCCTCACCCATGTATTTTCCCACTGATTTTTTAGAGAGAATGGAAGAGGGGGAGAGACAGATAGAAACACTGATGTGAGAGAGACATCCACCAGTTCCCTCCCACACGTGCCCCCACTGGGGCTGGGGATCGAGCCTGCAACCCAGATATGTGCCCTTGACTGGAATTGACCCGAGACCCTTCAGTCGGCAGGCCGATGCTCTAACCACTGAGAAACTGGCCAGGGCAAAACTGAGGTTTTGAAAAGACCATGGGGAGTGCCCCTGGTTAGGAGGTGAGGGTAGACCAGGTGAGAGTCGAGGGCCTTAACCCGAGCAGCACTCGCAGGGATGGACAGGGACTGGGGGTGGGAGGTGGAAGGAAAACCAGACACACACAAAGACGATCTGAAGAGAGAGGAAGTCATGAAGCCTTGGCCATGCTAGGAGCACCAGGACCCAGTTCTGAGGTGCCTTCCCTGCTCACTCCCCCCAGCCCTCTGCCATTCATCCCCCAGCCCTCTGCCATGCCCCCAGCCCTCTGCCATCCCCCCAGCCCTCTGCCATGCCCCCAGCCCTCTGCCATGCCCCCAGCCCTCTTGCATCCCGCCAGCCCTCTGCCATGCCCCCAGCTGTCATTCACCCAGTCCTCTGCCATGCAGCCAGCCCTCTTTGCTGCGGGGTCTCCTCCCCACCACCCACAAAGCTTGGCCCCACAGCGCCTACCCATGTACAATGCACATGCTTCAGGCTAACTCCCCCGCTCCTTCCTTAACCGTTTGAGTCCCAAGCAGCGCAATCGAGCTGCTGAGATTTTATGTCGAGAAAACATACGATTCGTTTGAGTCCCAGGGGGTATTGAAAAAACACTGTCGAAGAATCCCAAACAGCGCAACCGCGCTTTCTCTAAATGAGTACGAAAAGACCCAAACAGCGTGATAGCGCTTGTTTTATTTTATGTCGAGAAATACCAAGCAGCACGATTGCGCTGCTTGGGACTCAAACGGTTAAACTCTGTCCAGGCAGTCTGCTGAGGTGACGGGGGAAGCCGGGGTGACAAAGGGGGCGCAAGGAGACCTGTGGGGTTTGGGGAGAACAGGAGCGGAATCCGACTCCCAGGTGGGGCCATGAACACCCCCCCTGAGGCTGATGAGGATGATGGGGAGTGGCCCAGTCTGCAGGGTGGCGGGTGTTACACCAGCTGCGCTCAGCCTGGGACTGGGACCTGAGACTGTCACCCCGATCCGGCCTGGGGCTTGTCTAGGTGGGAAGGATGGAAGGAAAGGGCCGAGGAAAGTGAGTGTTGATGAACGGCCCCCGGGGGAGCACTGGGCCAGGGCTACCAGGCCAGGAAACAGGGCTCAGCCCGAGGCTCCGGGAAGAAGAAAAGGTGTTGGGGACTGAAGGAGGCGGCTGTGATTCGAGAGTGGGCCCTGGGCTTCGGATGTCAGCGGCAGAGCAGCTAAAAGACCTGCGACTGACGGGATGTGACAGCTGGGACCGCGTGCTCTCGGGAAGACAGGACTCAGACTACGGAGGGGCCAAGGCGCTGGGCGGCAGCAGGAATCAGCACATAAGGAATTCCTTAAATAAAAATGCACCAACTGGCCCAGCCGGTGTTGCTCAGTTGGTGAGCATCGACCTGTGAACCAGGAGGTCACGGTTTGATTCCTGGTCAGGGCACATGCCTGGGTTGCAGGCTCGATCCCCAGTGTGGGGTGTGCAGGAGGCAGCCGATCCATGATTTCTCATCATTGATGTTTCTATCTCTCTCTCCCACTCCCTCTCCCCTTCCTCTCTGAAACCAGTTAAATAAATAAAAAATTTTTAAAATATTGACTTATAATAAGTTGCCTATGTTACATATTTTTTAAAAAAACACACCTTTACCCACATAAGACAGAGGTCTGAGACGTGACCCTGATTCCCACACTTCCTGCTAAAGCCTGCTCCCCAGCCCCCCTCAACCTCCACCTCCACGCCCACTCCCGTGGTCCAGCTCAGGAAATGGCTCCAATATTCACCTGGTTGTCAAAAAGCTCGGAGTTACAGCCAATGCATCAAACCCTGTCAGCTCTTTCTACAAAGTATGTCCCAACCCAACCCTGCCACCCCCTTCCATCACTAGCACCCAGCCTAGCACTGTCACCCCCTGAATCACTCCTGCACCACTGACGGCGTCCCTCGCTCCCACCTGTGTCCTCCTAGGACCGATTTGCCACATGCCACCCGGAGGCGTCTTTTTAAAATCCCCTTATTCTCCTGCTCAAAACCCTTCGGCACCATGGGGTCACAGAAGGCTGTGGGTCTGG
>NW_005871432.1:118244-120515 GCF_000147115.1 Myotis lucifugus | reverse complement strand
CTGCCTGACCCCCTAACTGCCTAACTGCTCTCCCCTCCTGCCTGATCCCCCTAACTGCCTAACTGCCACCTTCTCCCTTCTCCCATGGCCTCTGCAAAAGGGACCATGGCGCTGGACCGGGCCTTGGCCCTCACAGCCAGTGCAGCCTTGGCCCGACCTGAGCACCCTTGGCCCTGGCAGCTGCTGTGGCTTTGTCTGGAAGGACGTCCTCCCTAATTAGCACATTACCCTTTTATTAGTATAAATAACTGCCGGAAACCAATTCTAGCATGTCATAATTGCAAGAGTTTCATCAAAAGGTTGATGGAACTTGGGGACTTAACAAGGGGTGAGTCACATATGTTGTCACCTGTTGGGAATGGCTGAAGGCATTTCCCCAAACGTGAAAAGGGATGATTGCTTGGCTGTCAGACAGCTCAGGGCATCTTAATCTACATGTTATTGCCTCCTACTGGCCAAACACCTGAACAGCCGTAGGCTAATTCTTCCATTCTGACAATGCCTCTGTATACGAAAACCCTACCCTTTGAAGTGTATCTCTCTGCCTCGCCTCAGGACAAACTGTGTTAATAAAAAGCATGGGGTCCTGAGACGAGGAGAACTTAGATCTTAGTTTCCTTTAAACTAGGCTCCTCTGACCCCCAAATGCCTTTCAAAATTATACTTCGTCTCTGGACTCCTATTTAATCTACGCACAGCCTTCTCCAGATTCCTGAACCCTTCCTGATGCAGGAACAAGAACCCCAGCAGATAACTTCTCATGTGTCTACTGCATCCCCAACTAGAGAACAGGTTCTTTCAAAGCAGTGAGGGCCTGGCTGGCGTGGCTCAGTGGTTGAGCATCAACCCTTGCACCAAGTTCGATTCCCGGTCAGGGCACATGCCCGGGTTGCAGGCTCGATCCCCAGTGTGGGGCGTGCAGGAGGCAGCTGATCAATGATTCTCTCTCATCATTGATGTTTCTATCTCTCTCTCCCTTCCTCTCTGAAATCAATAAAAACACTTTTTTTAAAAAAAAAGGCAGCAAGGTGCTTTCACCTCCTGAAATGGAACCTTGGTCCTGCCTACCAACACAGAGCAGGGAATGCCCCTGAATGGAGACTTCCCCAGATCTAAGCACCACGAAGGCAGGGGTCAGCCTGTCCCTCCACGGCTGCCTCCCGGGCACGGGGCACCCACCTTGCTCGGCACCAGGGACTCAGGACACCACCCTAAGCCCAGGCTTCCTGCCTGGGACCCTCAAACTGAGCTGGATACACGGCACCTGGGCTAATCCCTAACCTGTTGTACCCAACTCGTTTTAGCTCCTTAAAGAAACAAACGCTTCTGATGCCTTTAAAGATAAAGCAGGTTAGGCTTTGTAGACACGGAGGATGTTCCTCCCCGGATAATAACAAAAGCGTATCAGCTACCTTTACTGACGTCCCAGATGATGGCCGTGTTGTCCACAGAGGCGGAAGCCATCAAATTGCCATCGGTGGCCCAGCAGATATCGTACACATCCTCTAGGTGGCCCCTGGAGTCCAGGGGGGACGGGGGAAAGGAGAGAAAGAGGACAAGAAGTTTAAAGGCAGATCCAGGCACCACACGTTAGAATGGGATGTTAGAAACTGCCGCTGGGACTATCTGAGCTACAGCCAGACCGACCACATCCAAGGATATCTGTCTGTCTTTAAAACTGATTCGATTTTACTTGTTAGCAGAAACTCAGGAAATCCATTTTAATCATGCCTTTCTCTTTTAAAACCATTCTCTTATTTCTGTCTTGCATACGGAAAAGTTTCACGTGAGATACAAAAGTCAGAGTGCTTGTCACCTCAGCGTCTTCACCACCGTCCAGTTCTCCTTGTTCAGCTCCGCCTCGTCCTCGTCCTGAAAGGCCACCTGCTCGGGCTCCTTGCTGTCGTTCACCTTCCACAGCAGGATGACCGCATCTGGCGGGATTAACGGGGACAAGCCTGCTTTACCGCTCGCCCTTCGCTCCCGGGTTTTAGGCTATTAAATAACAGGTACCTTGTTCAGCTACGGCCACGAGCATTTACTTCTAAGAATGCTGAGGGGAAAACAGGTTTGCCTTCTGAGCTACAACCCCAAGATCAAACTCATACCAGATCAGAGCTAGACAAGTCGCCTTCAACAGACGGGTCCCCTGGCGGGCCAATCACCACTGCAGAGCGACCAACAAACCAAAAGGCAGAGCCGAGAAAACAACTGAGTAAAAAGAAACCCGCGCTGGTGGGATAGCTCCGTGGTTACGGCGTCCCCCCATAT
>NW_005871432.1:105741-118099 GCF_000147115.1 Myotis lucifugus | reverse complement strand
AGCCACCAACACCAGGGAGTGGCAAATGTTTCCTAGCTCCTGTAACGGTTCAGCAAGTCACCTGAGGCCTCAATTCCCCACTTGTAAACTGGGGGCAACAGCCCCAGCAGCAACATAACCCACGGCCAAAGGTAGAATTGCACGGCCCCGCGAGGAATCGGGCTCCCTTCTCTCTAGTTTTGGGGTGCGTCACCCAAGAACCACCGCTGCCAAGTCACTGCAGCTTGGCAGCTCCTTGGCAGCTCCTGCGTTGAGTGTCTGCCCCCTGGTGGTCAGTGCGTGTCATAGCGACTGGTCAACCAGTTATTCTGGTCGTTCCACCATTTGGTTGCTGGGCTTTTATTATATAGGATGGAGTCATTTTAACCAAACTGCTAAAATCATTCACATTATGAAGGTTGAGGCCGGAGGAAAGATTCCATTCTTGTTCTAACTGGCCTGGGAACTTAAACTTTCTGAACTTCCCGGTCCAGATCCAGTGCCCAGATATGCCCCTGGACAGACACCAGGCCTCCAGATAACCCTGACTGCCCTCTGAAGGACTCCGTATCCAGCACCTGACACCCGTTACCCAGACCACCAGACGGGGTCAAACCCCTGGTGCCCACCCTCGAGCCCACCTAGCATCCATCATCCTCCCCGACACCTGACTGATGACCGTCCTGGACGAATCCCAGGGCTACGAATGCAGGACTGACAATTCTCAAGAACGTACTTTTGACCATAAGAAAAATTCAACTTTTCTTTCCTTTATGGAGCACTTCTGGGTTTTTGCCTGTGTTCCCAGGGGGTAAACTGTAAGACCCTTGAATAAGTCTCTCTCCTTTTTTACTAGCCAAAGCCTCCAGACTCTTCTTCAGGTCGTGGGACAAGTTTTATGCCAAGAAGCACAAGCAGAAAATGTAAATCAACCTACTTCCACGAAACAAACATACGTTAGAGGGCCATGTGAACGATACCCCCTAAGCCAGTGGTTCTCAACCTTCCTAATGCCGTGACCCTTTAATATAGTTCCTCCTGTTGTGGTGACCCCCAATTTCATTGTTACAAATTGAACATAACTAAAGCATAGTGATGAATCACAAAAACAATATGTAATTATATATGTGTTTTCCGATGGTCTTAGGCGACTCCTGTGAAAGGGTCGTTCGACCCCCAAAGGGGTCACGACCCACAGGTTGAGAACCGCTGCCCTAAGCCAATTAATTAACTAATTATACAGAAACATGGGACAGACTGTGATCACTTATACACTCTACACTAACAGTTAAGCCAGGCCAGCACAGGGCCGGGAGACCCCGTCAGAACGGGAAACACCTCCTACTGTCTCCACGCCAGCCCAGAGGGAGCACGTGGGCAAGGAAGCATTTCCAAGTAGGTCTTCTCAGTTTCTGTTTGCTGCCCCCCCATCTGCTCGTGCGCCCCAGAACATAAACGAAAGATGGGCGGGTCCAGCGACCTCTACCATAAACAAGCCTTACTTGGCTCACGCCTCAGGGTTTACCGTGAGACACACGGATACGTGGCCTCTGAAGAACCTTGAAGTACTACACTCACCGTCTCCTCCGGATGCTAAAATCTCCCCATTGGGAGAGAAGCGCACGACATTGACGGCTTTGGTGTGACGGGCCAGGTTGGACAAAAATTCAACGATGGCCTTTCCATCCGGTCCTTTTTCCACCTTCCAGACCTGTGGACACCAAAACACGCAGCCAGAGCAACACAGAGTGAGCACCTGCCCTGCTCCGCGCACTAAAATAACACTCTGCTTATGTTCAGGAAGACGATGTAGCTTTTCTTTTGAAACATAAAAGGAAGGAACTTGTGTCTGAGCCATAAACCCACAGTCCCATTGCTGACTGTCCTCCCTCCGGCCTCGTTCTAGTCCAGACTGTTCCCCGATGGGGACCCGGCTCGGGTTCTAAAAGCACAGGGACCAAATCCCCTTAATCTGACCCAAGGAGAAAGCGGCTTCTTTCGGTTTCATTGTTCCCTCCGGGCCCTGAGTGTGTCCCTCTGGACTAGATGAGGAAGTAGCTGGAGTTGGTTGGCATCAGCTTTCAAGGTAAGCCTGGAGAACGCTGCCTCAGCGGGGCTCCCTGTGCTTGCCACTCCCGCCCGACTTACCCTCACGGCGGTGTCCACGCCCGCGGACGCCAGCCTGTGGACCCTGCCGGCCGCGCCGTGCTGGAAGTCCAGGCTGTACACCGGCTCCTTGTTGTGCCAGGCGATCTCGCAAGTGATGACCTTCATCCTCCCGAGTCGCGGGCACCGTTCCTTTTCCAAAGACAGAGGAAAGCCGAAAACCGGCGGTCATGAACTGCAGAGTAGAGCTGGGAATCGGAGCACTTATTATGAGCCAGGAGTCCGAACCACTGAAAACGCACGCTGGCAGCTCAGGTTGCTACAGCATCGTCCTGATGCACCAAGGTAGCCCGCAGGGTCGCAGGTCAGGGCACATCCAGGAAGCAAACAGTGAATGGTTAGAATAAGGGGAACAACAAATCATGTTTCTCCCTCGGTCTCTCTCTTCCTTCCTCTCTCTCTCAAATCAATCAACACTTTTTTTTTTTTTTAATGCACGCTGTACTGGAAAACATGCGAATGTGTCCTGACACAACACCTTGCAAGTTGCACCTTAAGTGCTCTGTTGAGCCCTGGCCGGTTTGGCTCAGTGGATAGAGCGTTGTTGGCCTGCAGACGGAAGGGTCCAGGTTCGATTCCAGTCAAGGGCACATGCCTGGGTTGGGGGCTCCATGCCCAGCAAGGGGCGTGCAGGAGGCAGCCGATCCGTGATTCTCTCTCATCATTGATGTTTTTCTCTCTCTCTCTTCCTCTTTGAAATCAATAAAAATATATATTTTTAAATGCTCTGTTGAGCCCTGGCTGTTAGGTTTGTTCTCCTGCTACTTGGAAAAGCAAAATGGAACACGCAGGCAGAGAAAATCAGGAGGCCCGCGGGCTGTGCCCCTGCCCCCGCTTAGTGGCGATGGGGCGCAGAGAGGGAGCCAGAGGGGTCAGCGAGGGAACCCCCAGGAGGAGGGGACTATCCGGGAGAGGGGGCTGCAAAAGTTAGGGGCCGGGGCCAAGAGGGAACCCTGCTCCCAGGGACGGGGCCTTCCCGGCCAGGGGACCCCCACCCCAGGCCGCACGACCGGGTAGCCGAGACCTGGCCCGGCGGGGAGGAGACCGCGCCGGGCCGGGGCCGGGGCTGGGCGGGAACCGGCCGCCGGAACGCGTGCCGCTCCGAAGGTATCCCTGACCCCGCTGTCGGCTTTCAGCGGGAGCCTCTCGCCCCTGCCCGGCCGGCGCGGCCCGGTTCAGAGACCCCCGGGGACGTGGCGGCCCGCAGCGCGGAGAACTCACCTACAGGGACCCGGTCATCCACTGGCTCCAGCGCGCGCTCCGCTTCCCGCGCGCCAAAGGCCCCGCCCCGTGGGAGGGGCTACAGGGAGCCCCGCCCCCGGGCGCCGAGCGTGGTGGCCCTGCGCTGCGGAGGCGTCCAATCAGGGCCAGCTCCTGCCGGCTCCGCGGAGCGCTCCCGCGGCGGGAGAAAGGGTGAGTCGTCATTCATTCGTTCATCACTTCTTCCCGGGTGGGTTCATTCTTCTAGCAACCATCCCAGCACATGGGCCACGCTGGGCCGCCTGCTGACGCCGAGGCCTACCCTCGGGAAACGCTCAGATGGTTAGAGGAGGAAAGAGCGGCCCTGCAGGACCGGACCTCCGAGACCCGCCCAAGACTCCCGTCTTTCCCTGGGGCAGCGGGCTTTTGAGCTGTAACCTGTCTCGGGCCCTGTCTCGGTCTCTAGAATTTCAATCAATAAAAGACTGTCCTCGACCTCCTGTAGTCATGTACGCAAGGAATTATAAAAGGTGAAGTGGCCCTAGCCGGTTTGGTTCAGTGGGTAGAGCGTCGGCCCGCGGACTGAAGGGTCCTGGGTTCGATTCCGGTCCAAGGGCACATGCAGGGGTTTGGGGCTCGACCCCCAGTAGGGGTCGTGCAGGAGGCAGCCCTTCAATGAGTCTCTCTCATTGATGTTTCTATCTCCCTCTGCCTTCCTCTCTGAGATAAATTTAAACCACGTGCTCTTACAGTCCCAAGGACAAGGTTATTTCGGATGTGAAGGCTCCAAGGAAGTCTGAAGCGAAGGTGCATTTAAAGGCTTCAGGTGGTAGAGTTTGGGGTAAGCAGCTGGGAAGTGAGGACTCGCGCTAAAGAATATCACAGTGGCAACAGAGCAGAGTGGGCGCAGTGGGACCTGTGATGGGAAAGGATGGATGGGCAATGGCCTGGAAGTTTTGCAGGCCAAGGGATTTTGCAAAAGGAATGCTACCCTGTGCAGCCTGGAAGAAAGCCTCCCCCAGGTGACTCTCCCATCCCCACATCCCCCCCTCTTTCTCCCTGGATGTCATGGCACTGTTATCAACCAGGTCTCTTTATCCTTTTGCAAACAAATATTGAGGTTTGTTCTTTATATATTGGCTTCTAAAAGATTTGGGACTTACGCTCTGGACATACTTGAAAAAGTGTGTGTGGTGTCTATTAATTCCCATAATAACCTTTTTATAATGTCTTGCAATGGACAAGAAATAAATGAGCATTAGGAGCATATTTGTTAGAATTTGATACAAATATGTATCTAATGTAAAGATAAAAACTTAAATATAAACTGAACGCATTTATATGTGTGCAACTAATATTTTCTGGAAGGACATACAAAACACAATGGTGGTTACCCCTTAGGGAGGTGGTGAGGAAGTCTTTCCACTCTACCATTCTGTTCCAGTTCCAACTGTTCCCCCTGCCCCTCCTCACACATCCCAGTGAGAAAGTGGCCACGCTGGTCCTGAGTTTGTTTCAGGAACCACCCGAGTTCAACCTTTGCAAGTGGTCCAGTAGGGTACAAATGAATGGTTCTTGGCTCTGATGGCTTACTGGGAGGCCTTAAAAACTAATACTGATATCTGGTCCAATCCCGAAGACTCTGACTTAATATGGGGTGCAGCCTGGTCCGGGAGTCTACAGGACTCCCCAGGTGATTCTCATATGCCGCTGGGGGTGCGAACCACCAGTATACACCGTCTTCATCACTCCTCAATGACGACTAATGACCTAATGGGCTGTGTGACAGCAAGAATCAAGCATCTGGACCATGTGCCGTCATCAGCAGCCGCTGCACGTCAGGAACGTGGGGCCCAGGTGATGGACATCTATAGGACACGCCACTCCAGCCTGCTGTGTCAACTCAGCTTTCACTGATTTTGTCACCTTAGCTGACGAAAGTGGGTCTTTGTTGGCATTGTGGACTATCTTCTCATGCTGTTTTAAATTAGTATAAGCAACACTGCCCTCCTACACTAGCCTTTTACAAATGTAATTTAACAAAAAAGGTAGGTAACTCTACCTAAATGGGATATATGCCATGAGAGTCCATGTTGCTCTCGGTCAAACTCGTTAGCCTCTTTCTCTTCAATGAGGCAGCCAGGCAGCGTCCCCAACGCAGAGATGCAGATCTTTGTGAAGACCCTGACTGGTGAGGCCACTGTCCTTGAGGTCAAGCCCAGTGACATCACTGAGAATGTGCTCCATGCCAAGGGCATCCCTCTGACCGGGAGCGTCTGATTCTTGTGGGCAAACAGCTGGAGGACGGCCGGACTCTCTGATTACAATACTCACAGAGCCCACCCTGCACTTGGTGCCTCGTCTGCGGGCGCCGGCATCAGAGCCTCCCTCCACTAGCTCGTGCAGAAGTACAACTGCAACAAAATGATCAGCAAGTGTTCCGCCCACCTGAACCCCCTGCTGTCAACCGCCTCCAGAAGTGCGGCCACACCAACCACCTGCACCCCAGAAGGCTGAGTAAGGCCCCTCCACCACCTCCTCAGCCCACAGGCGGCCTTCTGCCTGAATCCTGTGACCCTGAGGCCTCACTAAAGTCGCTCTTTTGTTGATTGATTGGAGCAGTTAAAAAAAAAATCTGTTAGCCATATTTTCAAAAGAACCCTATCTTAGCAGTATTTTCTTAAAAGGTGAAAAATATACCAATACTTCCCCATTAAAAGCCAAATAATATCCATAAAATATATTTTTTGCAAGAATATAGCTTACCAAAAGGAAGGAAAAAATAGCAAATTCCAGAAAGAATGGCTACATAAATATTCACAAACTTAGACTGCTGTCATTTAAAGTTTCTCCAGACTGAATGGTTTAGACACAGAAAGCGTTTCTTCTCGAGTGTAACTATAAGCACTCATGCTCACACTCCCTCAACAGGAGCTCAGGCTCGGAGTCTAAGGAAACAGTCCGGGTCTTCTAAATAGAACTAGTAAAATGTGCTCAACTTTAGGATCCTTAATGAACACAATTTTAGTTTTCAAAATATAATTTGAATACAGAATTCTTTAAAAGTAATAGCTGAAGAGTTAGCCATCATATATATTTTTATTTTATTATAAGAACTTTTTAAGTTTGGGGCAGATACAATTGTGACAGAAAACCAGCTTCATACCAAAAATACACTTTCAATTACTTTATCAAGCAAATAAAACAATCTTAATTTATTTGCTTTTTCTAGAACTTAATGTACAGTAAAAATTTTATATTCTATGTGACAGATATGTAATTAAACATACAAAAAAAGAACATGTATTGAATGTTCAGAAAAAGTAAAAATAAATAGCAATGATAAAACTTTGGAAAAAATAATGCACATTTTAGTTGTGGGAAATTAATTATATATACACAATTAAACTTAATAGAAAGTCATCTCTTTAAAATTGCACAAAACAAGGGACCAAGAAAAGCATTAATTTTAATGGCATGTGATACCATAATCATAGGGCAATTTGTTGCTTAACTCCAGGACATAAAACACTTAGGTTTGTAATACAATGAAAGGTATGCAGTATTGTTTGAGAAAGATTGTCTTCCCCAACTCACTTAACCTGTAGTGATCCTATAAAAAAGGCTGCACAGGAAATTTCATTAAAAGAAATATTAGCAATTATTGTGCCCACTCCATGCTAAGCAGCCAAAAATGGGCTTAAAAGTAAACATGGTCACACAGTTAATATACTTGATAATTTTTTATACTAAAGATTATTTCTTTGTTGTATAAAAACACTTTAACGATGATTGGCAATCTCAGCATGAAAATATCCCGGCAAAGTGGATGGAGACAGTTTCTGCTTACCTTATTTTCATGAAAAAAATATTTCAGGAGATAAGCATTTATAGAAAAGGAAAGTTAATGCTCAATTCACTTACAACTTATCAGGAGTATTAATCCATTTTTTACAAATGCCTATTTAAACTTCTCTGTAAGAAAATGAAAGGTAGCATTTCCATTTGCATTTATGTATGGCACAGCCCTCACTCAGTTCAGATAAAAATACACTTTGGGAAACCAGAAAAGATTGCACAAAGGTTAGGGGCAACCTGAAAACCTCTTGGTGAAAAACACTTATGTCCGTTAGGGCAATAAAAAAATATGTGCAGACTTAATTACAAATATTTACATTTTAAAACAGAAACATGAGTTAGCTATTCAGCTGCTCAATATCAATGATTCACAGGCATTTCAAACGGTGTGATAATGTGTCCACATGTTTGTGGCCACATTTGAATGCATAGGATAGAGTAAAGATTATGGTTCTTCAGTCTGTCACCTATTATATCTATAAAACAAAATTATTTACATTTTGAAAGCTGTACAACCAAAAGGACTGAGCAAATAGTTTTATTATATCGAATAATATAGACTTTAAGAACTACTGATTTCACTCATTTGTTCGACAACTTGTCCTAAAATCTCATCAACGACATCAACATCATAATTCACTTGCTGAAGATCGAGGTCAGGTACAATCATGGCCAGCAGTTGTCCCACATTAACTCGGAGAGATCGCAGTTTGAAGCTGCAAATACAAATATTACATTTATTTAAAGAAACAATTATTACATTTATTAGATGAACACTGCAATAAAATTTAACAGCTATGTAGGGCTTAATATTTTAGGGGAAATTAATCTGCTAATTTAATCACTCATAACGCAATGTAATAATTACGTATCTATTGGCGGTCAGTAGTGTTTCATAACACTACCGGCTCTTTGGCTCCAACTTTTACAATTTTGACTTGAGACTGGAGAAAACATGGACTGGTAAAATATATAACTTATCACCTAGAAAACAGTGACATACAGTAAGAACCCTGGTTGGTCTAAGGTAAGAGTGCATCTCTGACTTTCAGCTGCCTTTGAAGAAAGTAGACAGAACTGTTCCCTAACACATGTTCTATGAGATATCATCGCTGTGTAAGAGGACAAAGAAATGATTCTGTGGTCAAAGACACTCATAAAACGCTGGGTTAATTAATGTTAAACAAGACTTTTTAAAATGCAAGACTTCATGCTGAAGATCACGGACTACCCATTTTTTAAATGCATTTACAGGAAACCAATGTGTCTCTCTCACTTCGATGTCTCTCTCTTTCACTCTCCCCCCATCCCTTCCCTTCCACTCTCTCTACAAGCAATGGAAAAAAATATCCCCAGGTGAGGCTTACAAAATAAATAAATAAAACATCATGAGTCACTGAAAGGTTAGTGTGCCAGAGGCATCTGGGATCCTGCTTCCGTGTGCAGTTTATCACACTGCGCTGCGGCCAACCACCTGCACTTCCACCAGCACCATGGATGCTGCTGGCCTGAGAAACACCAGTGGAGAGTTTTTCCCTGAACCCTTTCCCTCCATGCTTATGTGCAGCACTCTATTGTTTCTATTTCCATGAACACACTTAGTGAAGTTCTTCAAAAACTTAAGCTAGAAAACAAAGTAGTAATATAATTGATGGTCAAGTGAGGGTAGTAGATTCTTTCTCAACGGTACCTTTTAGCTCTGAAGTCCTATCATATTAGCCCTTAATGTCTTATTTATGAATGGTATACCATCACACAGCACCAACACTGTGCCCCCCCCCCCTCCCGCCACCTAGCTTCTCCACTCTCAAAAACAAAACAAATCAAAACGGAAACCCAGTTCCATTTTATACCTGACTGAGATGGGGTGGGGGTAATCATTCATTTGCTGTTTTCTGATTTTCACAGAACTTCTTCCTAATAGTCACCTGTGCTATGACAATTTTTAATAACGGTGGCATTTCCTAAAAGTTAAGATGGGGGAAGGCACACAGTAGTAAAATGAGGATGGCAGACCATAAAGAAATGGTGCCAAATACAAAAGTCAAAGAAATCAAACATTCCAAACCACCTGACCAATCAAGAGCTAGTCCTTCGGAACTCCTATTTCACTTAAGCTGAACCTAAACTGTTCATCTCTGAAGGGAGGGTGATAACATGCACTCCTTTCCTCTCTCATCTATCACCATGCTGGGATCACAACAGTCAATAGCTGCTTAGAGTAGCTGTTAGATGTGTGATAGCAAATTAGTATCTCGCTAACCAGAACTGCAGCGCAGCAAAGTGCCTCAACTGAAATTACCTTTCCCCATCAGCATAATTTACAGACTCCTCAATGTTACTTGAAGTTGAAACATCTGTTCCTCTTTGTTGACTTGCAGATTTTAATTGTTCAATTTCAGTTTTCAGTTCTTCACACTGTGAACGAATTTGTGATTTCTCTATTTGCAGTAATTCAACCTGACAAGAAAATTGAATTTACTATAAAATTTAGAAATACTGGTATCAAAGCACAAATTTAAGCTAAGAAATGTAGAAAACCTGCTTGATGAAAATTACCACCAAAAAAATTAGACAAAACCCCCAATAGCTTTCAGTGTTTCATTTCATTTTTCCACCTTTTTACATTGAAAGGGAACAAAATGTCCATTACAACTTACTAAAAACATATATGCTTCCTAAAAACTCAGAAACCAAGATTAAAATGCCTAGGTGACGTTGATGTCACAGAGGCTTCTGTTCGGGCACACTCCCCGCTCTAAGTTACAGCACGAAGCTTAGACTGACTGATCGATGATGTCATCTAGCTCCTAAACCAGTAACACGAAGACGAAAGTCTGACTGAGCAGTTCTGTCAGCAGTATCTCCAGGAGCGGGCAATACTGTTGTTTCCAAACTTTATTTAGCAGAGAAAAACCCTCCTTTCAAACACCACGTAAATATGATACATAAAACAGATTTTCTTTAAAAAGGAGCTACCAAATTTGACCTGGGGGCAGTGCAGAGGCCACTACTTAGCTCCTGATACTAAAATCTCCTTTTCCCTCAGTAAAGAACCCCAAACAGACTGCAGGTCCAAGGCACCCATTAGCCAGGTAACTTAAGTACCAACAGATGGAATATACACCTTTCAGCAACAGCCTCCTCCTCTTTCCTTCTGCTTGGAATGTTAGCTACATGATGGCTGGGCCTGAAAAGCCAGCTCAGACCACAAGTGCACGCTGTGAAGCAAAGGAACCCAGCAATGTCCTGTGCACTACAGGACATTACCAGACCGGTCACCACCGCTGAGCCCCAGCAGTGCCCATCTATCTCCAGACAGTTTAAGAACCCAAACTACCCCACACATTTCCATATGCCCCAGGCCTAATCCTCAGTGGAGAACCAGGACAGTGACATGCAATGAGTGGAAATTCGGACTAAGCGATGTGTTCCAATCCGGCAGCTGGCAGTGGTCTCAGGCCGAGATGGCCCTGGATTCCCATGACCACCAGGAAGCTGAGTGATAGAACTCACCTCACTTTTATACTGGTCCCTCTCGACAGTGCATTTGTCCAGCTGTCTAAACACATCATCGAGCTGCATGACCATTTCGTCCATCTCACTTTTACTCTCACTATTGGAACACTGACTGCATTCGTGCTTCACATGCTGCGAAGCACTGCACTGTTTCTTCAGCCTTTCTATTTCATCCAGAGCTTGCCGGTACTGAGATGCCACGTGGTCTAGACTTTCAGATTTGCCATTAATGCTTTCAAGTAAATACACAGCATCGGTTTCGGTAGATTGATGGCAGGTTTCCTTCTTCACGTATTTGTCATTCATTTCCAGTATCCTCTGTTGTAACTGCCTGATTTGGTCAGTAAACATATGACATTGTCTTTTATAGTCTTCTTTTTCTTGGGTAACTAGAAGCAGCTCATTTCTCAGTTCATTTACCCGGCACCCAGCATCACCCACAGCTTTATCAAAGGTCTCCTGCATTTCCTGTGGCTTCCCTTCAGCTTCCACACAGGATGGCAGTGCAGCTGTATCGTTTCTTGTATTGATGTCATCTTCAATCGTTTCTTCCTTTTTAACCACCACACCTGGGACTTCAGTCTGGGTGGCCACAGCAGTTGCCTGATCACACCTGGATGGCAAGGTGCCTGTTGAACTAGTCTGGTCACAAGGTTCACTGTCACCCATAGGCTCGTCCTGAAGCATGTCACCCATACTTTGCTCGATGTGACTCTGTTCTGGTTTCATTTCAACACTCTGATGATCTATTGCAGGCTTGGGAGTACTGTTCTCTTCTAAGATGATGACATCTTCATCATCCTCTCTAGAAGCTGGATTTTCAAATGCTTGATTACTCAATCTCGGAGTCTTTGCATTCAAAATTGAGGAACGAATAGGAAGTCTCCGTTTCATGCTGGAAAAGATTTTACATGCAAATTAAGTTATGAAATATAGATATGAACAAAATAGATGGCTTTGAATTACTCTACCTTAAAATTTGATGAAACACTCATGCTTATTTTTTAAAGCAGTGATACATTATTCCACAGTACTACCCAGTGAGTTCATGGAGTACAGAACATGTTCTCCCTCTACACCCGAGAAAACACTGCTGAGATGTCTTTGAGGTATCAGATCTGTATACTGCCAACATCTCCTCACTTGCTGTCCTCTGGGCATTTCAAGGTACCCATGTCCAACCCAGAACGCACCACCCACCACAGACCTGCCCTTTGTATTCTAGAGCTCAGTGAGTGGCACTGCTCTGCCCATCATGACCTGTATCAACATTCAGTGATCAAGTGAGCCACTAAGTAAACCAGTATGCCCTATCCTTTCATATAAAACAATATTCCCTCATTAAAAATTGCCTCATTTTCTTCATTTCCTTAGCTTTCTCTGAATTTATCACCAATGGATTACTTTTTGTGCCACTTAAAGGGATATTTGTACTAGTTTCCTGTTTGGGCCTTCTGTGTCAGACCTCAGGTTTCCTTGATTTAAGAAAGATTTTCTGCCCCAGCCAGGTGGCTCAGTTGGTTGGAACATCATCCCATGCACCAAAAGGTTCGATTCCTAGTCAGGGCACGTACCTAGGTGGCAGATACGATCCCGGTAGGGTGCATACTGGAGCAAGCTCGATGTTTCTTTCTGA
>NW_005871432.1:69773-105318 GCF_000147115.1 Myotis lucifugus | reverse complement strand
AAACTTTAGAAGCATCGCCGATTTCCATCTACCACTCAGTGTGTCTGCCTGTCTCACCCTGCCTTTTCGCACTTTGTTCCTCCTAACAGCAGCTCTGTTCCCCCGTGTCTAAAACTCCATGACATGCCCTAGCCGGTCTGGCTCAGTGGATAGAGCGTCGGCCTGCAGAATGAAGAGTCCCAGGTTCGATTTTGGACAAGGGCACATGCCCGGGTTTATGGGTTCAATCCCCAGTAGGAGGCCTGCAGGAGGCAGCCGATCAATGATTCTCTCTCATCATTGATGTTTCTATCTCTCCCTCTCCCTTCCTCTCTGAACTCAATAAAGAAATATATTTAAAAACAAAAAAACTCCATGATGCTACTTGGAATGGTGCTTTCCCAGACATTATGCTGTGTATGTAGTGGAATGAAGTCTTTCTTCCATTATTTCCTCCCCTTTGTTTTCAGATTCCCTACTCAGATGTTGACCTTCCCATCTTTTTCTACCTTCCAACTGCTCATCTTTCCATTCTAAGAGGCTTACTTGTCCAACATCTACCCACCTCCCAGTAATGTCACATGGTTTCTTCACGCCCTTCCTTTCAGTTTGTACATGGCAATCCTTGCCCATCTTTCTATTGCAGAGTGAGGGCTGGCTTGTGATTCAAGAGCACTCAACACTCCGCATCCAGAGCTTTTATCCTGGGAACCCAGCGAGGGGAGGAAGGGAGAGGGAATTCTCACCACTCAGTATTCAAACTTGCGCTTACTCCTGTTTGCAAAACAGTGGCGCACTGACATCTTCAGCAGAAAACACTGCTCCAGAAGGTCACCTTCCCACCTCCTGACACAACAAGAGCAAACAAGCCTCCTGTTCTCGGCCTAGTTTGCACCGTCAGAAGAACCGGTGTTTCCAAGTTCTGAGTCTGTCCAGAGGTCTCCGGAGTTAACCAGTTGATAGGGCATTGCCCCATTATTTTTCTTACCAGGCTTATTCCTAATCTGTCATTGTCAAGACCTACTTTGTCATTGCCACAGGCTTTGACTCTATGAATTTGAGGAATATAGGCTTTAAAATTAATGAAAATTTTCTCTCTATTCTTTGCTTCCATTTTAATGATAGTCACTTTAAAAAATAAATTCCATCATTTTTTCTCTGTAAACTACAGATTTTTCTTTTTCTTACTTTGTCTGGAACCATCTTTATGAAGAAAAACCAAGAATACAAAGGAGACTGGTTTTAAAAAATTCACACAAGTTTTTTTTTTAATTATATTTTATTGATTTTTTACAGAGAGGAAGGGAGAGGGATAGAGAGTTAGAAACATCAATGGGAGAGAAACATCGATCAGCTGCCTCCTGCACACTCCCCACTGGGTATGTGCCCGAAACCAAGGTACATGCCCTTGACCGGAATCGAACCCGGGACCCTTCAGTCCGCAGGCCGGCGCTCCATCCACTGAGCCCAACCAGCCAGGGCTTCACACAAGTTTTTAGTTAAGTAGCAGTCCAGCCCCCAAAGAAGTCCCCTAATGTGGGCTGTAAGGGCAAACCGTTTAGAGCATGTCCTCCATGTACATATGCAGAAAGGCAGCTATTTCTACTCTTTCCTAAGGTCACAAATCCCTTGGAGAATTTAATGAAGGTCACAAAACCTCCGGGAAAATCTGGCTTCATTATCTCAGAGAACCTTGTGCCAATGCTTCTCTTTCAACAATAAACATCAGGTGCAGTCGGTCTGATCCACCAGTTCACTCACCTCACCTGATCTTTCCTCACCTGTTCATTCCATCCCCTCTGAATGGGCTCTGTGCACAGTCCTGCTTTCAGGAACCAACCGAAGTACAACCTCATCCCGAAGCCTTCCCGGGCCATTCCAGTCAAGAGCTGGAACTAACTGTTCAATCCACTATCACTCATCCCTTTCTTTCCCTTCCTCCTCCAACCACTCATCCAAAATATAGTGTCACGGGCTATGCTAAAAATGTATAGGTCACACTTGACATTATAATATTACTAGAGGCCTGGTGCATGGATTCGTGCACAGGTGGGGTGGGGTCCGGCCGGCCCACCAGGATCAGGGCTGATGGGGCCATTGCACCTGATGGGGTGGGGAGGGGATGATCGGGGGCGGGGCAGGCCAGGGTAGGGGCTGCAGGCGGTTGGCTGGCCAGCCCCGCCCCCTGGTTGAACTCCAGGTAGAGGGGACAATTTGCATATTAGCCCTCTATTATACTGAATACTGTTAATTATTTTATTTTTTTCTTTTACTTAGATACTGATAATCCTAAAAGCAGAAACCACCCTGGCCAGTGTGGCTCATTTGGTTGGAGCCCCTTACAACAAAAATTTGCAGGTTCAATTCCCAGTCAGGGCAAGTAAGGGAGGCAACCAATTGATGTTTCTCTCTCACATCAATGTTTCCAACCCCCCTTTCTCTCTCAAAAGAAAAAAAAAATCAATAAAAACATCCTCAGGTAAGGAGTAAAAAAAGAAAAAGCAGAAAATTTCATGCTATAGAAAATCTCAAAGAGGTGACAATTTGATCAAATTCCACAATAAATACAATTAATATTTTTAATTGATTTAAATAGGTGGCATAAGTGGGATGGGATAAGTACGTGTAGACACTATAAGCAGTCACTTGTCCTGTAGACTTTTTACATGCACCTAAACTACAATTTCATAGACGTGCCTACAAGTGCCCAGGAAAGGCTCTGTTTAACTGTCTCCCCCAATGGAAAGCACATTTTTGCCACTGACCTGTTGCTCTCAGGCTCGGACTGGGGTGAACCCCTGTTGTTTACAAGTCGTGCTGCGTAAGTGTTCGCTGCTTCTGAAAGATGTCCTCTTGGAACAGTGTCCTTCACGGGAGAAATACTTTGCAAAGGGATTGTTGAAAACAACAGTTCAGTATTAATCTGTTGGAGGGGAAAAAAATTCTTAAAGGAATTTTTTTAATGTGCAAGGCCCAAAACAATACATTATTTTCCCTTTTCCCTTACTCAGAAGATGCTGAGAACTATCCCACCCTGTAACTTCCCTGTCCTACATGAGGGAGCAAAATACAATAGGCCAATGAGCCCCATCCATCCAGCGAGTGAGCCAAAATTGGTTTTACGATTTTTAAGGTGTGAACAAAACAAATGAAAACTATGCAACAGAGACTATATGTAGTCCACAAAGCCCAAAACATTTACTATCAGGCCTTTTACAGAAAAGATTTCTTGGCCCTGTACTATATATAGAACTTACCGAGATATAATAACTTTTTTCTAAGAGAAATAAGTTAAAAATAGTCATAAAGATACTGCCTTTAAAAACAAGTAAGCCCACTATTCTTACCCCCCCAGTTCTGTTCTCACCCCCAAATCCTAAGCTTTATACAAGAAAACATTTCAACATAATTATAAGCAAACACACACATCTGCAGCAGACCAAAACTTCCCACACAAGTAGGACCCCCTCGTCACATACTCAGAACAGGCTCCTCAGCACCAGTGAGCAATCAGAAAGAAAGAAAGGGGCAGGGAGAGTGGTCAGCAAAGAGGAAGAGAACCCCACAGCTTCGGTCCAGGTTAGCACTGGAACCTAGCTCCTGGGTGTTCCTGCGTACTTTTCCTTGACTGCCTAGCAACAGGGTTCTAAAAAGAATGTCTGTCTTTCCGCAGAAGATGCCCAACTAAATAATAAAACTGAACAGCTCAGCTCAGCCAGTGTGGCTCAGTGGTTGAGCATCAACCCAAGAGGTCGCCAATTCCTGGTCAAGGCACATGCCCGGGTTTCGGGATCAATCCCCAGTAGGAGGCATGCAGGATGCAGTCAAGTGATCGTTCCATCAATGTTTGTCTCTTATTGGTGATGTTTCAATCTCCCTTTCCCTTCCTCTCTTTAAAAAAAAAAAAAAAATTTTTTTTTTGGGGGGGGGGAAACAGTTTGAAGTTGTTAGGGTTAGAAAGAGGGCAAGGAGGGGTACAAGAAAAGAGAAATATGTGAACTGAAAGAACAAGATCACTTCCATTTGTATGCAACTCCTAAGCTTTAAAAATATCTGTGCCCTAGCTGGTTTGCCTCAGTGGTTAGAGAGTCAGCCCTCGGACTGAAGGGTCTCGGGTTCGATCCCCTGTCAAGAGCCTAGTTTAAGGTCTGTGAGGCAACCAATCGATGTTTCTATCCCACCTCCCCCCCACCCCCCGGGCAACTACTGTTAAAAAAAAAAATCAATGGGAAAAATATTCTCATGTGAGGATTAACAACAACAACAAAAATTTTTGTTAAATTAATCCCTACCCAATATAAGACACAGCTATAAAATGGGAGGCTTCATTACCTGAGGGAGCCTTTCCAGTTGTCTGATCCTGTATTTGTCCTTGTCTCTTAAAAAAAAAAAAAAAAAGATGAAAAACGTATTTAAATCTACTTCGCCATTATTGTTCAATTCTGTCTTGCAAAGAGACTTGCCATCTCACTCCCAAGTCCCTGGGATGTGCACACTAGAATCAGTGGTGCGTTAGGCAGGGAACACCTTCCACCCCTCAGGCCCCCAGGCCTCAGCTTGCCCTCCCCACTGTTTACAGGCCTCGGAATGGGAATACCACACAGGCCTCCACTGGTCTGTCTACCTCCGTCCTGCTGGATTTAAACAGTGCACCATAAATCAAAACTTCCAGAAAGTTCTTAGTGAACTCTGCCTTCTGTGTGCAGCACATTAGTCTAAGTTCACCAAGGCTGACCGACATCACTCGTTACCTAGCGTCCTAGCCCACCTCCATTTCCACATGCCCACTCACATATTTCCTCTAGTTAAGTCGACAAATCATTGTGCCCTGTACATTCTCATCCTACCTTCAAGGCCTCTTACAAAAATGTCCTTCAAGAATTTTCCTGATCCATGTTGCCCTCTCCAGCCTGGGGCCAGAAGTGATCTTCCTTATGGCCTTCCCAACAGGACTAGATCATGCCTTGCATGGTACTTGTTATCTTCTAAGTGGTAATATTCACATCTCACCTTCCCTGTTAGACTATAAGCTCATAAAGGGTAGTATTCACTTACGATGCATCTATGTGTGGCCCCAAAAGACAAACTATTCTGTATGCTATCTTGTACATAGGGCAGCAATAAACAGGAATGATAAAAAGAGCGGGTATCCACAACATAAACTTTTTTTAAAAAGCACTTGCTGTTATGTACCCCACAACAAAATCATTCCTTGGGTCATAATCAATTAACCCCTGAACAAGGGTCTGAGCTGTGCAGCTACTCCTAAACACGGACTTTTTCTCAATAAACACAGTCAGATCTCTGTATCCCTGGGTGTCGCATCTGCAGATTCAATCAACCACGTGCACAGAGGACCACTTAAGTTGTAGGCAGATTTTTGACAGCAGGAGTAAAGTGGGGGGGGGGGGGGGGGGGGTTGGTCGGCGCCCCTAACCCCCACTGCTGTTCAAATCAGCAAATACTGCAGACACATCACTGTTGAGGTTTGGGGCATTAATTCTTTTCCCACTGCAAATCAGTGCCACTCTCACCTCTTTTTGTAGGTTTTTTCATAAGTCGGATGCACCAAATCCTCATCTTCAGGTTCTTCTGGAACATCACAGTTTCTAGACAGAAAAATCACAGTGAAGAACAGGTCAGCAGTGCCCAGTCATACACCTTGAACAGTATTTCCTCCTTTCCAAAACGGACACTCCCAACTATCTGGTACCTGAACTGTGGGTCAGGGTTATTGGAGCAATACCATTTTTCTGGGAGGTGATCTATCCCATCTGGTAACTTTCGCCACTTTAGACAGGAATCACATTGAACCCATGTCTGATCAGGACGTTTCCTATAATAAAAAAACAAAATATTAGCATGGAAACATGGATGCTAAATACACTTCCATTAGCTTATCTCTTTCATTTCCAGCATAAAATGCCTCTATTATTTAATTCTATCCCTGAAAATTCATGACATCTATTATTGTGTACACCAAGTTAAACCAAAACAATTTTGATTACCTTCAAAAGGTTAAAAATGACAGGCCAATTTAAGCAAAATGACTTAAATGTATTATTTAATACCATACTATTAAACTTGCTCCATGATAATAAAACTCAAACTCAAAATATTTCAAATATCTTGCTCTGAAATTTATAGCTAGTACCTGCAATGTCAAATCTAGTATATTTATTAGCAAAATAAATCACCAGGTACAGAAAACAGACAAGTTGTATTACTACAGTTTAAGCAATTTTTTATAATTGTATTTCATTTTTATCCTCTATTATAGCACATCTCTGAACAACTTAAAATTTATATATTCTTTCAGTTTATAAAGTACTTCCTTACTTTTATCATTTAAAAATTACACTGATCCTGTAAAAAATTGATATAGACTCATTTAACATATGAAGACTTCACCTTAATGCCTGTAACTTTTTAAATGTAGTTTTAAAAAAATGCATTTACACAGTCATATGAGACTTCAAACAGTCCAGAAGTTTGCGAAGAAAATATAAACCAATTTCAGGGGGTGACATTATTGCATGTGTATAGAGACACACACAAAATAAATGGGAAATTAATACACCGAGTTGTATCTTTGTTTTTTTATTATACATCTTGAACATCTTCCCATCGGTACACACAGTACACAGCAGTACTCACTCACAGCATTATTACTATGTGCTCAGTGTGTTTCTGAGAGTTTGTCAGGCATCTTATCTTTTAACTAGAGGCCTGGTGCACAAATATTTGTGCACTTGGGGGGGGGTCCCTCAGCCTGGCCTATGCCCTCTCGCAGTCTGGGACTCCTCGGGGATGTCCACCTGCTGGCTTAGGCCCGCTCCCTGGGGGGATTGGGCCTAAGCTGGCAGTCAGACATCCCTCTGGCAGCCCGGGATCGCTCGGGGGATGTCCACTTGCCAGCGGGGAGCAGGCCTAAGCTACAGTCAGACATCCTTAGCGCTGCTGAGGAGGCGGGAGAGGCTTCCGCCACCACCGCTGTGCTAGCAGCCATCAGCCTGGCTTGTGGCTGAGCAGAGCTCCCTCTGTGGAAGCGTACTGACCACTAGGGGGCAGCTCCTGCATTGAGCATCTACCCCCTGGTGGTCACGGTGTGCCATAGTGACTAGTCATTCCCAGTCGTTCTGCTGTTAGGGTCAATTTGCATATTACCCTTTTAATATATAGGATTCTTACAATTCTAGGAGAAAATTGAAGCTTATAAGAGGCTAAGAAATTCAATGTCACTTGATTACTTAAGCAGCAAAACTAGGTTCCAAACTGAAGTCTGGTTTATGAGATGATAACACAACACAAGGGTAAAAACTGTTTCATCCATCTTTTGTGACTACCTATAAATGTATATATTCATTAGTTCACTATTCTAAAATGTTTTATTTATGTTTAGAAAGAGAGGGAGAAAGGGTGGGAGGGAAACATGTCATTGTTCCACTTATTTCTGCATTCACTGGTTGCCCCTTGAATGTGCCCTGACTGGGGAGCGAACCCAAAACCTTGTCATACAGGGACAAAGCTCTAACCAACTGAGCTTACCTGCCCAGGGCCTATCATCAAGTCATTTTATGGTATGCTGATCTGAATTGAAGAATTTAGTCCTTACTTTGGGTTAGAGTCAACTGTAAACACTGTACAATCACTGTACCCTCCAATATCACATCTTGATAGAGAGGGTGAACTTTTTTAATGCACACTTACTGTATATCTTCAACAGGCAAATTTAGAGGATATTCTGCATTTTTCTTCACTTTCATTTCATTCCAATAATCATTCAGTTTATCTCCCAGTGCTAGTATTGTAAGCCTGAAAAGTAAATTATGAAACCAATTTAAGAAAAAAATAATAATTAAGATTAAATCTTTGTCAAACACAGAGAAAGCACAACCTAGCAATGATCAGGTGAACACTGGTGGGGGGGTGGGTAGGGAGTAAAGACGAAGGACCCCTAAAAGTACAGTTAATAAAAAACACTCAACGTAACAGCAATTTTGTAGAAAGGACTTTTTTAAGTTACTAGTGCAGAGCGAGGGTCCTCTAGGAAGGAAGACACAATGTAATACGTTGGGTCTCCTGTTGTGAAAGAATGTGGCCAACCAATCATGGGGAGAACCACTGAATTTCAACTCCAACTGTCCAAGCTTCAATTCAAATCAAACTCACACTTTTGGTGTATGAAAGTATGCAATCATTCCCAGGAAGTCTATTTCAAATAGCTTCTGTCCCACAATTAAAAACTTGCACTTCTCCCACAGTAAGATGTCTTTCCTTAATTGAGTTTATTTGTGTGACATTGGTTAATAAAATTACATAGGTTGCAGGTGTACAATTGTATAATACAGCGGTTCTCAACCTGTGGGTCGTGACTCCTGAAAATACATCCTGCATTTCAGATATTTACATTAAGATTCATAACAGTAGAAAAATTAGTTATGAAGTAGCAACGAAAATAATTTTATGGCTGGGGGTCACCACAACATGAGGAACTGTATTAAAGGGTCGCGGCTTTAGGAAGGTGGAGAACCAATGGTATAATACATCATGTGTTTATTGCACTGTGTGTTCACCACCCCAAGCCCCATAATAAGATGTTAAAATCAATGGGACCTACTGAAATAAATAAGACTAAAGGCACAATTCTTCCTTGTCTCTTTTTCTCATCACCTCTACTCCTCAGTCCATGAGACTGCACCCATTTCTGTTGAGAATATACCCAGGAGAGGAACTGCAGGGTCATGGGGTGGGCATTTACTTGACAGCCTATTAGTTTTCAAAAATGATCAACCAACAGTTTTACATCCCGCAGCAATGTTCAATGAGAGCTCCAACTGCCCTACAACTTGCCAACATTTGCTGCGTTTTCTTCACTGTAAATATTTATCCACTTTTGCCCATTATGATAGAAGCTTTTCATATCTTGTTTAAAAAACCTGCCTAACTAAAGATTATAAAAGTATGCTTGTTTCCATTTTGGTTTTGCCGTTCTCATTTAGGTCTACAATCCATCTAAGAACTGGCCTTCTGCTTCATTTGAGAGGCAGGAGTTAAAGTTCATTTTATCTGTACAGACAGCAAACTGACCTGGTCTCTTTTGGAAAGATGATCATTCTTACTACACTCGAATGCAACCTTTGCCACAGCAGATGACCATATGTATGAGAGTGGGGGTTGTTTTTTGACTTCTCTACTCCATTTCACTGGACTATCTACCCTTTCATTAACACCCGCTTTCTTAGCTACTATGGCTTTCTAAGTGTTATTTAGTAGTGTGAGTCTTCTTGCTTTGTTGTTCTTTAATGACTGTCTTAACTGTTTTCAGTCTTCTAATGGTCAACTTAAAGTTTAGATTAAGCCTATCAACATATCAACACCCACACACACCTACTGGTTTTTTTGGTTCTTTTTAAAACTGAAATTGCATTTAATTATTTTGGAGAAAAACTGACATTTCATAATACCCAGTGTTCCAATTCTTGAACGTAGTATACCTACTTATTTAGGTCTTAAATTTCACTCCACAATGTTTTGTGGTTTTCAGTATGTCGAGGTCTTTGTGTATTTGATTTCCTCTAAAGTACCTGTTTTTATGATGATCTTGATTTTTTTTTAAATATCATGTTGTTTATCTGTTGTTGCTAGTACACAATGATTTCTGAATACTTCTTACCCAGCAACTTTAGAATACATATCACTTGTTCCTTTATTAATTCCAATTACAGATAATTTTGGACTTTCTACATATTATCATCTGCAGAAAAGTTTTATTTATTCTTTCCCAACCCTTCTAACTTTCATTTCTTTTTCTTGCCTTATTGAACAGGTTATTTCCTCCAGAACAATTGTACATAACTGATGTCTTTATCTCACTCTCACTCCGGGGGGGTTGGGGGGGTAGCTATTGATTATTCACCACTAGAAATGATGCCTGCTCATCCTGTAAATACTGTGTACTATTATTTGTAAATAACTACTGTTACTATGCCCTTTCTGTTAATGGTTTTGTAAATGTTCATTTTTCTAAATCACAAATGGGTGTGGTTTTATCAATTGATTTTTCTGTACCTATGAAAATAGCTATCGGAGTTTTCTTTTTTAGCACCAGTGTGATGAGTAACATTGAATTCTGAATATTAAAAACCACCCATGGCATCTTGCAATACATCCACTTGGGTTAAATGTATCATACTTTTTACGTTTTAGCGGATGGGATTTGTTATTATTTTAAGATTTTTATATCTTGACTAGAGGCCCGGTGCACAAAAATTTGTGCACTGGGGGGGGGGGGGGGATCCACTCAGCCCAGCCTGCTCCCATTCACAGTCCAGGACCCCTTGGGGGATGTCCACCTGTCGACTTAGGCCCACTCCCCGGGGGATCAGGCCTAAGCTTGCAGTCAGACATCCTTCTGGCAGCCAGGGAGAGCTCTCGGGGGATGTCCGACTAAAGGCTTAGGCCCCCAAGGGATCGGGTCTAAACCATTAGTTGGACATTCTTAGTGCTGCCACAGAGGTAGGAGAGGCTTCTGCCACCACCACTGCGCTGGCCAGCCATGAGCCAACTTCTGGCTGAGTGGCAGTCCCCATATGGAAGTGCACTGACCACCAGAGGGCAGCTCCTGCATTGAACGTCTGCCCCCTGGTGGCCAGTGCGCATCATAGTCAATGTGCATATTAGCCTTTTATTATTATTATTATATAGGATTATATAGGATGTCCCTATTTCCCCCCTTTTGCCCCCTCTACTCAGCTCTTGCCCCCCACTTCTCTCTGACCATCACCATACTGTTGTCTGTGTCCATGGGTTGTGCATATATTTTCTTTGGCTAATCCCTTCTTTAAATTCACTTCTTTAAATTTTTATTTTCAGATAAGTGCTTATAACTGCACTTAGAATTAAGATATTTTTTAATTGAACCCTTGTAAATTTTAGCACAATTTAATAAGTTATCCTAGAAGCAATTAGGAGATTTTTCATGTAATGCAGATACATTTCAATTAATATTTTATTAATTTTTAATTTTTTAATATTTTAATTTGAAATAACCTCATAAATGTAAAAAAAACTATAAAATACTACAGCATATTATATGTACCCTTCACCCAATTTCTTAGCTGTTAATAATTTAAACATAACCATTATACAACTAACAAAATTTGGAATATATTCTTCTTATAATCTCTTTAATGTTACTTAATCCATTTACTTTGTTTTTGTTAATCTTCACCCAAGGATATTTTTCCATTGAATTTTAGAGAGAGTGAAGGGAAAGGGAGAGACACATTGATTGGTTGCCTCCTGCACATGCTCTGATAGGGACTGGGGATCAAGCCAGCGACTGAGGTAAATGCCCTTGACTGGAATCGAACCTGGGACCCTCCAGTCCACTGGCTAATGCTCTATCCACTGAGCAAAACAGGCTGCAGCTTAATTCATTTACTTTTAATCTATATGTCTTTATATTTAAAGTGGGTTTTGTTTTTGATTCACCCTCATAATCTGTCTTTTAATTGGTGCATTTATGCCACTGACTTTCAGAATGCTTACTAATAGAGTTACTACCATATCAGGTGGCTTCTGGGGCTTCTGGGGTCGCACACGGGGGGGGGGGGGGGGGCTTGGATGGCGGCTCGTGCTGGCGGCTCGTGCTGTCCTGCCCTGCCTGCAGTATGAAAATTAGCCGCCATCTTTGTTGGCAGTTAATTTGCATATCGTGCTGATTAGCCAATGGGAGGCGTAGCGAAGGTACAGTGAATTACCATGTTTGTCTATTATTAGATAGGATAAGGAAAGACTGACATCAATTTCTTCTCTTGTAACATATTCATAAATTTACTACCAAAGTTATGCAAGTTTATAAAGGACTGGGTGCCCCTTTCCTAAATCTTTGAATTTAATATGTAAAAAGTTTTCTAAAAATTGATTTAATTTCACAGGAATGTGTTCATATCATCTAAAATGATGGAAGATTATGCTATCCCCTTCATAAAGCTGTTTGTGTCTGTAGACCTACAGTATTGTCCTCTATTCCATTTCTGATACTGACAATTGCTGTTTTCTCCTTTACTTCCTTAATCCCTTAATCTTACCAGATACTCACAGACTATTAATCTTATCAAAGAACACACTCTGAGCTTTTTTATTATGTCACTATCAGTTTATTGTCCCTCAGCTCAAAGCCAGTCTTCCCTGCTCAGTTCTATGCTGCTAGAGCTCGGTCCTGTGAGCGTGTGCCCTTCGCCAGCCGGAGCCATGTTAGCTGGGCTAGCGGCAAGGGGCCTGCCAGGTGCAGCAGCTTCCAGAGCTCCAGTGCTCACCTGGCTGGACCCAGCAGCCTCGAGGGAAGCTCCGGCGTGCCCTGACCTCGCTCTGCCCTGGGCAGGAGACCAGTCCTAGCAGGCCCGGGTTCCAGCAGAGTCAGATCTTCACAAACCGGCTCCAGCCCACCACAGCCCTGGTGACAGCAGAACCAGGACAGGCTAGCACTGGTCAAGCAGGCGGCTGGTTGCGATGTTTCTCATGACCTCTACAGAGAGATCAGAACCTCTGGCTTCAGGGGGTGGGGGCCTTTTCCTAGTTCCTTGACTGTTTCCTCTTTTTCAACCTAGAGGCATTCAGCTCCTCTTTTTTATCTTTTACCCCTTATAGAAATCACCTTCTACTGTTCTAGATGTGGATGAAAAAAGGGGGCTACATACTAAACCTGAAAAGCTCAGGGGAGGCCTGCATGGCAGCCTTATAAAATCACACACCAAAAGTAACCACACAGGAAGGTCTGAAATTAAAAAGTCCCAACTAAAAACTAGTCATGGTGGGTAGTCATGTCCTAGGCCAGTACCTTCCTTGACAAAGGTCAATCTTTACCCTTAATGGAGCCTGTCTATTGTCTTTTAGTAAATAGGATAACATACCTTTGGAATGTCAAGTAATTCCCTATTTTCTGGACCCCTCAGGGCACTATCACTGCACCAGAGCAGAGACCACAGAGCCCTCCTTGTTACTGTTATAGTGTTAATTGTTGACTGTTACCTATCCTGCACCCACAAAGGTAAATGAATCAAGTCCATTCCTTCTGTTATCCATCCCAGACATTCCCCGCCTCCCCCTGTGCTTTCTCCAGTCTCCTCAGAGTGCAATGTACAAAATAAGGTACAAAACTGCCCTTCTCTGGAGCATTTTCTCAATCCTGAGATTTTGCTTCCTGGTAATTGTCCACAGTTGGCTCAAATAAACTTACCAAAATTCTCTATAGGTTTGAACTTGTCTTACGTTGACATAGTTAACAATTCCTTGTATTAAGTTATCCCTGTTCACATAACAGGGTTAGCTGTCTCAGGATTGAACTCTGAGTGATATATTTATTTTCTATATTATCTGTGGTTCTTAATTCACTGATTTTACTGTTACCTTTATTATTTCCTTCCATTTTCTGTTTTGTTTTTTTTTCTTTATTTGAGGGGAGGGTCAATGGCATTTGTCTTTGCCACAATATTTACATGACATTTGCATTCTACTCCAGAACATATGCTTATGAGGACAGTTTGTGCTGCCCTACTTTACAACTAACATTAATGGCCACATTTTCTGGGACTCTCAGAAATATTTCATTAGTAAAGATGGGAGAATATATTTCTATTTCTAGGACACAATTTCTAGGAAGAAAGACGACGGTTAAATGTGTCTTCTGTGCAAACCTTTCACCTTCCCATTTCCTTAATGTCCCACAATGTAAAAACATCCATAGACTAAAAAAATCCTTAGAAAAAGTTATGAAAGCATTTCCACAATACAATATAAAAAGGCAAAAAGTTAAATAGGTAACACACCTGTACTCATTAGTATAGTCGAAATCTTGCTTATTATGAGTTGGCTTTAGGAAATTACATTCTATAATTCCCACTACTCCAACACCCATGTTGTTTGCCTGGAAAAGAAAATGAAATTGGAGTTTTAAGCATAAGACATGATGCCCAATGTAATTACCCTCCATAAAGATTTATAATTTGTACCAAATATTTTCCTATATTTTATCTCATGAAATTTAGCCTGAAAAACATTGTCTGGTAGGTAATTCACTTTTCTTGGAGTTAATTCCTATGTATATTAGAGCCTTCCTCCAAAACCACATCCACTGTTGTCAAGTATTCATTTAGAAAAGTATTATCATCCCCAATTTTATACAAAGGAAAAAAGACCACCTCTGCTGGGGTGCAACTGCTTAGACAGTAGAAACCACAACTAAGTCATTTCTATATCCACAGCCTAAGCAAAGGCTCCAGCAATCAATATTCCATATGTTTATTTAAAGTTAACATTTTAAAAATTAAAAAGTCATTTATCCAAAATTACACATGCAGTTGTTAATGGCAATGAAATGAAAATCTACATCAGTAAAAATTATTTTTTAATTTTTACTCTAACTAAAATACTGAACTCAAAGCACAAGTCATATTCTGATTATCAAGTATATTTTGTTCATGATTGTAGTTTACTTCTTTTTTTAATACATATTTATTGGTTTCAGAGAGGGAGGGAGAGAGAAACATCAATGATGAAAGAGAATCATTGATTGGCTGCCTTCTGCATAACCCCCCACTGGGGATCGAGCCCGCAACCCGGGCATGTGTCCTGACAGGGAATTGAACCGTGACCTCCTGGTTCATAGGTCAACGCTCAACCACTGAGCAATGCCAGTCGGGCATGATTGTAGTTTACTTCCAAGTTGACTTACAAAGTGAAAGAAAATATAATTTACAAAATGAAAATTTTCATAAATAGGGGTGGTACAAAAGTAGGTTTATAGTTGTTAGTGTGAGAAACAGAATTTTTTATATTATTTATGAATTACTTATGACTTACTGTATTATTTTCCTGATGAACAACTGTACACCTAGTATTGCCCCACCCTGTAGATGCAGCCATATAAATCTGAGCATAATCCTACTCCATGAAGAACCATCAGTGGTCCTACTCTCACACACTTGTAAACCACAGTACCCTTCAATCTGCAGTTCATTTCACCTTCGTTCCAGCCTCATCTTCCTCTCTCCCCCATTACTCTATTTCCCACTTATCATCTAATTCAGGCACAGCAAATTACTCCCTTAGTGAGGGCATCGTCTCAGAACCTTTTTTTCCTTCCTTTGAAGATACTTTCTCTGCTTGGAAAGCTGCTGCCCGACTTCCAACACAGGAGTCAACTGAGACTCATGTCAACCACCACGTTTCCAAGAAGCCTTCTCTGATTTCCATGTCTGATCATCTCTCTATGCTGAGATCCAGCATGGGAAATCATACTGCTATCTGACACCTACTTAATCATGTTTCCTAAATCCACAGAATGCAAATACTAGGTCCAATCCATCATCTGGTTAAAAAAAATAAAAAAAAAATTAAAAGTTGGTTGTAGCCCTAACCCAGTAGTTTCTCTTCTGACCCTTTAAATACAGTTCCTCATGTTGTGATCCAACCATAAAATTATTTTCGTTGCTACTTCATAACTGTAATGTTGCTACTGTTATGAATTGTAATATAAATATCTTATATGCAGGATGGTCTTATGTGACCCCTGTGAAAGAGTCACTCGACCCCCAAAGGGGTCGAGACCCACAGGTTGAGAACCGCTGCCCTAACCGGTTTGGCTCAGTGGATAGAGTGTTGGCCTGAGGACTGAAGGGTCCCAGGTTCGATTCCGGTCAAGGGCATGTACCTTGGTTGCAGGCACATCCCCAGTAGGGGGTGTGCAGGAGGCAGCTGACCGATGTTTCTCTCTCATCGATGTTCCTAACTCTCTATCCCTCTCCCTAAAAAAAAAAAAAAAAAAATCAATAAAATATTTTTTTTAAAAAAAGAAATAAAATAAAAGTTGGTTGTAAAACTTATTTTGTACAGGGTCAAGCATAATCAGAAATTACACATATGCAAATTTAACTGGGTGGGAAAAGGGCTATGTCTCTTAAGTCAAATTCGTAAGTGGTAAATGATAAAAAGAATTTACATTCTGTGGCAAATACAATTATTTCTTTTGAATCCCAAAGCACTTGGTAACTAAGGCCTATTACCAAAAATGCATTTCCAATTACCAGTAAAATTCAGAAACTTAGTGGATATAAAGAGCCGGACATTCATTTACTTTTATAAAAATTCTGAGCTTGTGCCATGTAAAATATGTAATACAGAGACACACCCATTGAATAACATTCAAGTTAAACCCATACTATCATACTATGTAGAGTTCACATAATTTTACAAAGAATTCAGAATGAAATAGGAGAAACTGAAAATGAAAGTCATAGAATTAGAAAACAAAACATGTCTAGACTTAAAACCTTTAAAAAAATGATTTTCCGAATTGATCACTGAAGTCACACACACACACACCAAAAACAACAACACACCTTTCTGTGAAAACAGGTAAAGGATAAACAGAACGACATGGGACAATGTCCATCGCCCTAAACTGAACTCTACAATGGCTATGGCTTAGGAGGAAGGCTCTATTTTATTTAGGAACTAACTCCAAAAAAGTAAATCACCTACCAGATACTGATTTTCAGGCTATTGAGTCAGCACTAGTTAAAAGCAACCAATTTCATTCCAGCAGAAAGTAAGCAGGGATCCAGATCCAAATGCATCAAAAGATCTGCATGGTTAGGTCTAGGGCATGTTACTTAGCCCGTTTCCTCATCTGTAAAACAGAGACATAATATTCTGTCCCCCTCATAACATTACTCAGGATCAAATCAGAAATTACTATCACAGTATTCTAAGTTCAAAAGCCATACCAACGCTATTAAAACACTGACATTTAAAAGTCATTAGGCAAAAAGCGTACAATTTCACATCTGACCCAATAATAAGTTATCCTAACTTATGAAAGACATTTCCTGCTTACCTTTAACTGATATCCAACTTTTTCATAAGCTTTGATGAGTCTGTTTTTATGATACATCATTATCCCATAATGTTCTTTATTTTTGCAGTTGAATCCAAAAGTAATTTTCACTGTTTTCGTCTTAAATGTTAAGGAAAATTCTGAACACACCACCTTCCTCCCTTCGAGTCATCCTTTCTATTTCATTAATTATTGAGTCCCAAAGTACAAAAAAAAGGGCACAGTTAGACAAGTTCAGAATCAGTATCAGGAGAAGAGGAGGAAAAGTGGTAGGGGAGTACACAACTAATACAGCTCAATACGACATCATAAAAAGGAAAACAAAGGATACTAAAAATTTTGGTCGATAAACATCATGTTCAATGTAAGCAAGACTCTTCGAAACTAGTTGTGTCTTCACTTTCTGTCCACGTAAGATGATCTGCATTCTTGGCTTTAGATATAATATACTGCAGTAAGCCTGAAAAGACACCAAACACTATGTTTTTTTTGAAATAATTATCTATAGATTTGTTCAACACGACTTACACATGCATTTAAAAAGAAGCTGCCACCTTACTTCCTAAAGGACCATTAACTCTTCAGGTAAAATAATATGCACTATATATACTTTTCACTAAAAATACTCAGTATATTATAGCCAGTAAAAATGATTTGCAGAAAACAATCTATTGACCTATGTTGATATGTTAAGTGAAAAAGTTAAAAAACAGGATGTATGGTATGATCTCACATCAATTTTTAAAAATGTATACATGTACATTTTCTGACTCTTCTGTCAACTACATATATGGCTAAAATTTTAAAAACAACAAGTTTTATTTAGACAAAATAAACATAACAGTTCCAAGTTTGAAAAGGAAAAATCCTATATAATAAAAGCCTAATATGCAAATCAACCGCACAACAGAAAGACGATCACTATGATGCACACTGACCACCAGGGGGCAGACGCTGAACTCAGGAGCTGCCCCTAGCCCACAGGCCCCAGGCCAGCCAAGGTGGGTGCCAGCAGGGGGCCCCCCCGACCACCCCGCCCCCCCCATCAGCCCAGATCGCCAGCCAGGCAACCTACCCATGCACGAATATCGTGCATTGGACCTCTAGTTGTAAATAATAAACCAACACACAGAATAGACAAGCATAGTACTTTTTCGAAAGTGAATTGTAGCCCCAGCTGGTTTGGCTCAGTGGATAGAGTGTCAGCCTGCAGACTGAAGGGTTATGGGTTCAATTCCAGTCAAGGGCACATGCCCAGGTTGTGGGCTCAACTCCCAGTAGGGGGCATGCAGGAGGCAGCCAAACAATGATTCTCTCTCATCATTGATGTTTCTATCTCTCTCTGTCTCTCTCTCCCTCTCCCTGAAATCAATAAAAGTATATTTAAAAAATAAAAATAAAAAATAAAGTGGGCTGTAACAATCAGTAGTCATCTAAATGCATTCTAAATTCTTAATACATAAAAGTTTATTTTAGAACCTTGACAAGTTTTGCATCCTAAAAATGTTTAAAATATGCTCTTGTGTGTCTACCTCCAAGGTACCAGAAATCTCCAAAAGAAATGAAGTCAAGGACAGACCAAAGGTTCAATGTAAAACTAAAATTTGAACTTTTTCTTACTCTTTTTAAAATTTGATTTTTAGAGAGGGACAAAGAGAAAGAGAGAGACTTCAATGTGAGAGAGATACACCAATCAGTTGCCTCTCATACTCTCCCCGACTAGGGATCAAACCTGCACCTAGGTATGTGTCCTGACCAGGAATGGGATGGTGAATAGTGCACAGGATGCCACTCCAACTGAGCCACACCAGTCAGGGCTTACTTTTTTCCCGTCTCCTGATTTCAAAATTAGTGGTGTTCTGTCATTTATAAAATTCATTAATGATATTTTAAAACATTGTACTCGTGATACACTAAAACCACACCATCTGCTCTGGCTGCCTCTAGACCAGGGGTGGGCAAACTTTTTGACTCAAGGGCCACAATGGGTTCTTAAACTGGACCGGAGGGCCGGAACAAAAGCATGGATGGAGTGTTTGTGTGAACTAATATAAATTCAAAGTAAACATCATTACATAAAAGGGTATGGTCTTTTTTTTTCTTAGTTTTATTCATTTCAAACGGGCCAGATCCGGCCCGCGGGCCGTAGTTTGCCCATGGCTGCTCTAGACACTTCACATTTTAGCAAGATTTTCTTAACCAGTAGGAGATACTTCAAGAACACATTGTGGTATATAAAATAATAGTAATAGCTGCCCTTTTAATTAACAAAAAGCTATATGGTAAACTTGTAAACGTCTGTGGGGAGCCGATATAGGGTTTCGGCTCCCCACAAACATCCAATGGATTGATCCTTCAGCTTGGAGTTATGGAATCATTGCAGCACAAAAATAAAGGAAACAGTTTGATGTATCTTATTACAGTGACTAAGAAACTTTAACTTATTGTATCAATATACTAGAAACCCAGTGCACGAAATTTGTGCACAGGTAGGATCCCTAAGACTGGCCAGCAATCAGGGCCAATCTTCGGGACAAACGATGGGTCGATCAGGGGGTTCCCTCTGGCACCCACCTGGGCTGGCCTGGCGCCGCCCGTTCACCAGCTCCGCCTTCCCCCCGCCAGTCACCTCCCTCTGCAGGGCGACCAGTGAGGCGATCAGGGGGCCCCTGCTGGCACCCGCCTTGGCCAGGCTGAGGGCAGCTCCTGCATTGAGCGTCTTGCCCCTGGTGGTCAGTGTGCGTCATAGCGGCCGGTCGTTCCGCCAGTCTGTCAATTTGCATATTAGGCTTTTATTATATAGGATTGTTATACTAAGATATTAATTTCCTCAATCTCAAAAACATAACCATTTCTCAGATCATTTTTCAGATATATTTATCACAAAATTATATTAATGTACATTATCTCTAGTCTATACATAATTTATTGTTTTGAAATGTGTGTGTATTCTAGAGTATTTAAAATTTTTAAAAAATGAAACTCTGAATTTTGTATTTTTGATTGATTAATCAATATGGCCATTATAGGATACTAGAGGCCCGGTGCACAAAAATTTGTGCGGGGGGGGGGGGGGGTCCCCTCAGCCAGGCCTGTGCCCTCTTGCAGTCTGGGACCCCTCGGCGGAAGACGACCTGCTGGCTTAGGCTTGCTCCCTGGGGGGGATTGGGCCTAAGCTGGCAATCAGACATCCCTCTGGCAGCCTGGCAGCCCTCGGAGGATGTCCACTTGCCAGCGGGGAGCAGACCTAAGCTGCAGTCGACATCCTTAGCGCTGCTGAGGCAAGAGAGGCTCCCACCACCACCGCTGTACTGGCAGCCAGCAGCCTGGCTTGTGGCTGAGCAGAGCTCCCCTATGTGGGAGCGCACTGACCACCAGAGGGCAGCTCCTGCATTGAGCGTCTGCCCCCTGGTGGTCAGTGTGTGTCATAGTGACCAGTCATTCCCAGTCTTTCTGCTGTTAGGGTCAGTTTGCATATTACCCTTTTACTATATAGGATAGAGGCCTGGTGCACAGGTGGGGGGCGGCTGGTTTGCCCTGAAGGGTGTCCCGGATCAGGGTGGGGGTCCCGCTTGGGTGCCTGGTCAGCCTGGGTGAGGGGCTGATGGCTGTCTGCAGCTGGTCACACCCCTTTCAGGGCGGGGGTCCCCACTGAGGTGCCTGGCCAGCCTGGATGAGGGGCTGATGGCTGTTTTCAGGCTGGCCACACCCTCTTTAAGGTGGGAGTCCCCACTGGGGTGCCTGGCCAGTCTGGGTGAGGGGCTGAGGGCCGTTTTCAGGCTGGCCAGTGACTGAAGCTCCCAGCCTCTCCTTTTTTTCTTTTTATTCTGGGGTTTGTTTAGCTTCTATAATTGAAACTATGTTGCCGTCACTGGAGCTAAGAGCCCTCTCCAGCTTCGTGGCCACGGCTGGCTGAAAGCAGGTATCTGGGGTTTGTTTAGCTTCTATAATTGAAACTTAGTTGCTTTCAGAGCTCAGAGCCGGGCCGCGGCAGGCGGGGAACCTTGGCTTCCTCCATCATTGGAGCAAGCAAGCCTCCTGCTCACTTCAGCTGCGTGGCTGCCGGCCGCCATCTTGGTTGGCGGTTAATTTGCATATTGCCCTGATTAGCCTATGGGAAGCGTAGCGAAGGTACGGTCAATTACCCTTTTGTCTTTTATTAGATAGGATACTTATTCCATTATATCCAATTTAAATAATTTAACTACATAGTGAGAGACTGACAAACACTGTTAGACCTGATGACTTCACAATTAAAAATTATTTATAAGCAAATAAAACCACCAGTGCTCATGCTGGCACATGTCTCAGATATTGCATTCAGAGATCAATGGTAGCATTTATAACAAGTGCACAACATATCTTCCACTATTTGATGCTTTTCTCACTTCTACGGGGCCTGGATACATACCCTCAGGGAATAGTCGCTTTCTGGGGCAATTTGGTCCATCCTCTCTTGTTTCTTGTACCCTTTCTTCCCTGTTATCTCATCTAAATCTTCTGGAATTCTGATGTCATATTTATCCTTCTCAAAATCAAACTCTGTTGCACTTTTATAGCTGTAAAATTAATTTTTTGAAGGAACAAAATTTTAACTTCATAACAAGATAAGCAAGGAAATACTACTACTTAACAAAACAAAACACCTATATACACGGTAGGCACTATAGTGGTGGGGGGGGGAGGAGCAAGAAATAAAATGAAAGAAAAGGAATCTAAGAAAATGAAAAATAAATAAATAAAACCTTTATTCATGCACATTGCTAGTGGGAAGGTCAAATGGTGGAGCTACTTTGAAAAACATTCTGGCCGTTTCCTAAAAAACTAAACGTGCAACTCCCTATGACCCATCAATTACACACTGCTGGTCATTCACTGTAGAAAACGCAGACTATATTCCCGCAAAAATCTGTCCAGGAATGTCTAGAGCAGTGGTTCTCAACCTTCTGGCCCTTTAAATACAGTTCCTCATGTTGTGACCCAACCATAAAATTATTTTCGTTGCTACTTCATAACTGTAATGTTGCTACTGTTATGAATCATAATGTAAATATCTGATATGCAGGATGGTCTTAGGCAACCCCTGTGAAAGGGTTGTTTGACCGCCAAAGGGGTCGCGACCCACAGGTTGAGAACCGCTGGTCTAGAGCTTATCTGTAATGGCCAACAACTGTAAACAACCCAGATGGCCTTCAGCAGGTGCCTGGTTAGACACCCTGTGCTCCCTCCACACGGGCTACTACTCAGCAAGAAAAAGGAAGCAAACTACTGCCGCACAAGAACCTGCATGAATCTCCAGAGATTTATGCTGAATGAAAGAAGTCAATGGTTTCACACTATGATTCCTTTTATCAACATGCTTAAAAGGACAAAGTTATAGAAATGGAGAATTAGAGGTCGCCGAGAATGAAGGAGAGAAAGGCTGTGGACATAACAGGGCAACTTGAGGAACCCCTGTAGTAATAAAAATATCCTGTATAATGCCTGTAACAGTGTCTACAGTTTTGCGAGATGTTCCCATTGGGGGAAACTAGGTAAGTGATGCATGAGATCTGTCATTATTCTTATAATTGAACATGAATTGCAATCATCTTAAAATAAAAAAGTTTAAAATAAAAAAGGAAAACATGGGGAAGTACAGGGAAGCAAAAGAAAAAAGAAAAGAAAAAGGGAATACAGGAGGTCAGAAAAGCACAAGATTTAACGTATTTTTAGTTCACCATTATTTGTGCTTTATTCCTCTGGTTCAATATGTGTTAGATATCTCAATATTACACATTCATCCTAACTTTTAAAAACTTTTATTTGCAAAGGTTCTTATTCTCATTACAAGGACAAAAAACTACAATTTCAGCAACACAAGTCTCATCAATATTTTTTCTCACCAGATGCTAAGTCATGCTTAGCTTTAAGTAATGGATTAAATGGACAAAGATTTCTCTTTTAATAGCTGGGTTTCTACTGTCTCATTTATTTGTTTGTTTTGAGGAGAGGGTGAATAACAGTAAGAATGGAGTGCTATAGAGACTAAACCTCAAGGCTAGGAAATTTATTTTTAATATGAAACTATTCCAAATTGAAGCTAAAGTGGCCTCAATAAAACACCCTTGGAAAAGAAATCATGAACTGAACCAAAAAATAAGCCCCTTCCAATGCACTTCTACTCTGTACAATCCAGGGATGAATGTCATACAATCACGCCTGCACACGCACTTTACCTCCTCGATGGTTAACAACTTGCAGTGGTCTATACTTACCTCCTAAGGTTCCAAATGATGATCCTCGTCCCCTTCTTCCCTATGATAGCATCCAGTTCTGCTAGTAAACTCTGCTCCGTGGGAAACAGAGAATGCTTCAGAATTGCAGCCAGGCTTGCCTCTGATTCCGCTAAATTAATCATCTGTCGTATATCCTAAGTTAAAGACCAATAACATATTTTCCACAAGTGCAATATGAAAACCAACTCAAACAACAGAAAAACTACTTCCTAAATTATTTCCTAAGTTTTAAAGTGGCAGTCTAATTTCAAATGAATACCCAGGATGAAGTATGAGCAAGTTTATTACCCCTAATGTAATGGTTCCAATATTTGAAATGTGGTTATACAGAGGATATTTTCCTAAAGATATCTTATTTGTCATGGTAATTAGTGAAATTTTCAAGCCAGACCACAAGTCTCATTAGAGCACAGTAAGACTGAAATAAAGAGGAAGGCTACAGAAGCTCAACATGAAATGCAACCGCCTAACAGCTAAGGACTTCCATGGCAAAATTCCCGCAGAGAACAGAGGGACAACACTGAGCCACAGACATAAGGTAGAGACAGGGACAGGAATAGGAACTAGAATGGAAGAAAATGGAGGAAGGCAAAAGGATAGAATGGTTCACATTATTTCTTCAGAGTTTCTACATCGCTTCTATTTCAAAATCCAAAGGATATGGTGTTGGTTGAAGGCCACTATTGGAACAACAACATGTTCTGCTTGTATGGCTTCCAAGTAGGTCTGAGACAAGAGGCCCACACTCATGGTTTCTCCATTTTTGGTAAAAACAATTGCATCTTTACCCAAACGCATAGAACCTGACTTGAAACCATTCCCATACAATCCAACTGGGACATGACCATTCACGGTGACTTTGTCACTGAAGCCAAAGCTAAAAAGAAAAGAAAGATTTTAAAAGTAAATATGTATAATCTTCATGTTTTTAATTCAAAAACTATAACAGGTAAAGAGCCTAGTTTTGCATGCTGGCCTCATCCTTTCTAGATCTATAATCTTGGGCAAGTAACTGCTAATCTGCCTTGGCATGTTTTCCAATCTCTGAAATGAAGGAAACTCAGTCTACATCATAGGGGTGTTTAAGGATCACACACGCCAAACAGGAGCGTGTGGCCTGGCACATGCTGGCAAATGGCCAAGTTATAATTCGGGTGCCTGGGCCCTTTAAATTGCACCCCCTGAAATCTCTCCTGTAGGTGTGGTTGATTCTCTTGTTCTCACCAAGCCTTGGTAGTATGGTTACTGATGGGGTGGCCTTGACTTTTTGGCAGCATAAGGAGTACTTGAGGAACAGTAAGACCTCTACTACCAAATTCTCCCTCTACCCTGCACCTGTGCTAAGTATTTTCGTTTCCATTTCAGGCACATTTGGCTTCATACTGACATCCAATACTGTGACCCTAGAACCCAAAGTCCATGAGTCTTTTATGCTGCTTCCTCATCCTCTAAAGGATCCCTTTAAAATTACCATCCCCTCCCAAAGTGGTAAGTTTCATTGGAAATACTGGTTAAAACTAATTTACACTAAAGTATAAATAACTGACACCAATGTGCTATAGCTCTATAAATGGTGGAATTCTAGATTAAGTCGGACATGAGGGGAATGATGAGAAGAATGGTAGGGATTGCCTAATAACCTAACAGTAGAAATGAAGGAAAACTTACGAGAATAGAGCACACTGCGAGTTCTTAAAAAACAAAAACTATGGGCAAGAATACAATACATGAAACCCTTGAACTAGGTAAAAGCAATAATTTCAAGAAGTGTGACACTTTCACATACCTTAGCATTTTATGTAATTTATCTGAAGTCATACCATTCCCATTATCAGTGAATGTCAAGCATATGTGCTTATTTATCACTGTTTTGTCAATCCATATCTGTTTAGCATTCACATCAGGATCGTATGCGTTATCTGAGAAACAAAATTTGAGAAATTTTGTGTTTGCATTTTTAAAAACGCAACTAGTTCCGAACAATCTTTTAACAAGCAACAGAATAACATATTTTAAGGACATTTAAAAAGTTGAAATGTTAAGAACTTGTGAGATTTAAAAACACAAAACTACAACATTGTACCCTGCTATATATCACTCATGGCTATTAGAGAATTAACTCTTTCTGATGCCCTCCTTTCAGAGAGCAAGTGGAATCACTTCCTACAGAGATAATCAAGGGAAGGCCTTCTGCCCAAAGACCAGCCTGGCCATATATCACAGGGAAGCTAAGAGCTGGTGTCAGCTAGCACTCGAGCGGATATGGAAGGGACACATTTTCTGCTAAGCACAGATGAAGGTTTACCTTCTGCCGCGTTCTTCAAATTGTGTCTCTTTTCAATAGTTAAAAAGAAAACCACAGGCCCCAAATGGTGTTCCTTTTGCTAAAAAACTATGATACCAGACCTAGCTGGTTTTGCTCAGTAGTTAGAGCGTCGGCCTATGACTGAAGGGTTTCGGGTTAAATTCCAGACAAGGGCACATATCTCTGTTGCAGGCTTGATCCCCCTCTCTCACAATGAAGTTTCTCTCTCTCTGTCTCTCCTCAACCCTTCCACTCTCTCTAAAAATCATTGGGAAAAATATCCTTCCCAACTATTAAAAACATATTACTATTTTTTTATAGATCTAGTTATTTTATAATCAGAATAAAAATATTTTCAACATAAATGCTTTATGAACTTAGTGAATTAAAATACTTTCACAATAGTATAGGAAAGTTGAACAGTGATTAATTTGACTAATCTGACATCCATTTGAGTAACTGTCATGCTAGGTAACTTTTACCCATAGTGTTATTATTCAAGATACATTTGTTTTTTTTAATAAAGCACACTTATATAATATTTTTCAATGAAAAGTTTTTTTAAAACTTCAATTGCAAGTAATAGGTTACATATGAAAATTTTACATACCTATTAATTCAGCAACTGCACTGAATGGCCAAGTGTGACTAGTAGAATTGGTATGTAAAAACTTCGGGCAGAGCTGGAAAAAACCCATGAGTCATGTAAATTAATTCAGGTCTTACTTTTAGGAACAGAAACTGAGAGAAAAATTCTGAGATTCTAAATAAAATACAGTGAGCAAGAGAGTGAAAGTAACCAGTCAGGACCTGCGGACCAACTCACAATAGACAGCTTGCATTCGCATCAACTTCTACAATGACCGCCAGACCCCACAGCATTCGAATGCATGAACTTTCAGGACCGTTTCCCACAACCAATCGCAAGTGGTCAGCATCTCTTCCTTACAGCTGTGCAAGCCCCCGGGACTGGCCCCACCTTTCCCACCCCACCCTTTTACCTGTAGCCAATGTAAATTCTTTCAAACAACTTGCATCTCTCTTTCCCAAAACATAGCGCCCATCACCTCCAGGACTGTGACATGTCCGCCTTCTCCACCTGGCCTGCTGCTGGTGATTTAGACTTCCTGCCCCAGGACCTGGACCTTTTCTGGCTGGCATTTGGCTCAATAAACCCTTTCTTTCAGAAAAGCTTTCGGCCATGAGAATTTTTTGTTTGTTTAACAAAACCAGTGTAATTTTCTGTCCTTTCATTAAACACTGAGTCCCAGTAAAAATAACTTAGCTGCTTCTTTCAGGATATACCTGAAAAATATTACCTAGAAGATAAGATTCCTGGAAGATAAGTCTGTTAATCATCAAGTTTACTCATCAAGACTTTCTTCAAAACCCTTGCCCTCTAATATCCACCAATCCAAAGTCATGACATCATAAATTGCCTAATCCCAAAGTTACCAACCTTGCAAGACCTACCTCAAAATCACCCAGCCAAGGCTCCCCAATCTCGCTACTGTGACACAACTAAGGCTGTGTCAACGGGGTGTTTTCTACTTAGGGCCCTTAGCTTTGCTTTTTAATCAACAGCTTTTCTGGTGGTCTCTTGAAAAGTCATCATAGTACTATGGCAGTAGTGTACCAGGTACATCTATAAACCCTTTAAACAATGTTCAAATGCAACAAACCTTCTTGACTTCCAATGATTTTATGTTTGATTTAATTCACATTAGTAAAGTATGAAAGAATACGCCAATCAACCTCACGAATAGGGATCTCTACATGGCTGAGTAATGTAAATATCAAATGTATAAACACGCACAATGGCTTTAAAAGGCTGAGGCTTGAATACTTCAACATGCAGAGACTTTTCATGTAAGGAGGACTTTATGCATTCATTGTGAACAGATTCTATCATATTTAAGGGAAAAAAGAAGGCACTTCAAGTGTTTCCTATGAAGAGCCCTAGAAATGTGATTCGATTATAAATTAAATCGGCCACAAGGTGTCAGAGAGAGGTCTGCCTTTCTCTGTCCACACTAGGTTTTGGATAATCACCAAGAACTCGTCCAGCATTAGGTTGAAGTACACATGTGAGAAATGGTATTCCAGCTGGAGGCTATGTAATTTGGATTTGCTGCAGCATGCATCCATGCAATGAGGGATATAAGCAATCAGACTTTCGAAAGCACCCATCACAGAGAGCCCTTCATGAAAATCAATGTCCAGACTTTCATCTTGCACAAGAAGCCTCTTCTCCAATTAACCTACCTGAGAATGGGCCAGCACTCATAGTCCCCCGCTTCTTGCTCAATTGTCATTCTACAATTTATTATTTTTCAATGGCATATTGCTCCACCTTTCTACATCTTACTATGGGACATGGCATTAGGGTATAAAACCTTTAGCTTCCAAAGAAGAAATTGATTAATCAACCACCATGAACCCTTAGGGTTTGCCTCTATTTCAGGCATTTCTGTCAGGTATGAAATCTGGAGTTAGCAATGTGGTATTTGGGCCCATGTTGCAATACTTTGATTTTAGATGTATGGCATAGTGGGGCGGTAGGGATGTCAAACTTCATTTAAGGACTTCATCGTATACACAGGCTCCAAACTGACACAGTACAAATTGTTACTGAGAAGAGTCCCAGGAGAGCAAAGCAAAGAAAGCATCAGTGAGAAACAATGAATGTTAAACAGTTGGTTTTTGGGTATTGAAACACAGCAATTGTTTTCAACTATTTTTGATACTAACTGGAAAGAAAACCACTTGAACAGCCAAAGCCGCAGTGTAACACACACACACACACACACAAGCAGACCATGATGTGGAACACACACACACAAGCAGACCATGATGTGGAATGTATTAAGTGTATGATCCTGGGCAGTAAACATAACCTCTGTGCCTCAAGTTGTTAAGAAGAATTAAATAACTTACTATTTGTAAATGCTTAGAATATCTGGAACATAAGCATTGTAAATGCTTAGAATATCTGGAACATAAGCATTATAAGCGTTTTAAAAATGTATTCCTTGGATTTAAGGGTCCCAGGTTCAATTCCCGGTCAGGGCACATGCCCAGGTTGTGGGCTCGATCCCCAGTAGGAGGTGTGCAGGAGGCACCCGATCCATGATTCTCTCTCATCATGGATGTTTCTCTCTCCCTCTCCCTTCCTCTCTGGAATTAAAAAAAAAAAGTGTTGGAGACCGGGTGTAAGCTGACACGGTCCTTGCACCTGAAGGGGCTAGCAAGGCTGGGACCCTTACCCACACAGTTTTCCCAGACTTGTTTGGATGGCGGTTATCAGCAGAATGAGAGCAACCTTTGTAGAATGAGAACAGCCTTTCAATGGCTTATCAAGAAGTCTGTAACTATTTACTGAGATATGCTGTACCGAGAACTTGTCCTTCTGCTCTATCTCTCCCTTAGAGATTAAGAGGAACAAAGAATACATTCCTCTTGACAGACCTCCTATTCAGTGTTTTGTGTATAAAAGGCATTGCGTGGTTAATAACTTACTGCAGTTCCTCGACTGACCTGTTGTCCTCCCGATCCCGCTCTCCTGTCTTTCTTTCTTTTCTCAATTCCCACCTCCCTACCTCAGCCGGGTTCAACCGGTCAGGCTGGCTCTGACAAAAAAATATTCCTTTAAAGGCACCACTAATTTGTAAAAATAAGGAAAATCCTCAAGGATCTCAAGTAAAGAAGGTAAGATTAAGAACAAAACTAAGATTTTAAAATGGGGATGCACTGGAGGTTAGATTGGGGTGCTTAAGGAAACACAGGGTTTCGGTTTTAATGGCGACTCTGGGGTAGATTTGGCAGAAGAGAAGCACACACTGAGCCTCCCACCCCCTCAATAAAAGGAGTCAGGAAGGAGGGAATCTGCCTAATGCAAAGTTTGTCTGTTTTGGTCTGGACTCCAGGTATTAAAAAAAAAAAGTATAACATGAAGATGTGCAAAAAGAGGCAGGCCTTCTTCACCTGCGTGCCTGGTTGTAGAGCAGCCCAGCTTACAAAACCTGCAGAATTACTTTGCAGACATGGCCCCAACCAGGCAGCACAGGATCCCCCAGGTTGTTATTTGGGGAATATTTGGCACAACATCTAAAATAACACTTCAATCCACCAGGAGAAAATGTGACGCCCACCACTCTAAGTACTAGGTAAAAGACATCACTCTACAACATAGATATCCCTTCAGATCACTAGACATTTAAAAAGTAATTTCCAAAAAAGGCGTGCACACGCGCACACATAAATGAGCTGCTATGAAGACCACAGATTTCTTTTTAAATCAATAGTCACAAACTTGAAATAATTTTTTTTATATTTGTATTGATTTTTAGGGAGAAAGGAAGAGGGATAGAGAGGTAGAAACATCAATGAGAGAGAAACATCATTGATCAGCTGACTACTGCACTCCCCCTGTTGGAGGATCAAGCCAGCAACCCGGGCATTCGCCCTGACTGGAAATTGAACCGATGAACTCTTGGTACATGGGGCAATGCTCAACCCTTGAGCAACATCAGCTGGGCTAAATAATTTAAATATAAAACTTTTAAACATAAAAACCTGAACACAGAGAGTATTTACCTCTTCTCTGTCCTGAATCTGCTCTCTAATGAAGGAGAAAAAAGACATAAACCCAGAAGAACAAAATGAATTAAGAGTAGACAAAAGTCAGTAGTTTGGAAATTAGAAGTCTTAACTGACTTAAAAACCTGGAAAGAGAAAAATCTGAAGCAGGAGATAAGAAACCCAAAAAGAAGAAGGCCAGGAACCTTGAAAGAACCTTAGAAAGCTTAGGAATTAGACTTTGCTGCCTTCAGAATCAAAGGTACTAGAGCAGCGGTTCTCAACCTGGGGGTCATGACCCCTATGGGGGTCGAATGACCCTTTCACAGGGGTCGTCTAAGACCATCGGAAAACACACATTGAATATATAATTACATATTGTTTTTGTGATTGATCACTATGTTTTAATTATGTTCAATTTGTAACAATGAAAATACATCCTCTACAGATTCTGCCCCCACCCTCTTTACTAGGTGTTTGGTGTTTGTATTTGTTTGGTTTACCTATTGGTTCCGTGGTATTTTCTCCATATACATATATACATATATATTTTTTTTTGTTCCTTTTTCTTTTCTCTCCTATCTTTTTTTTTCTTTTTTTTTTCTCTCTCTCTTAGATATCATTTGTACTCTCTTTTCTCTCCCCTAATTCTCTTTTCCCAGGTAGTCACTTACATAGGGGTTATCGGTGTCATGAGTACATTCATGTTTTGTTCCCCTTGAGTCATGTCTTGTTAAGGTGAATTTCATCCTGTCTGGCCAAAGTGCTAGAGAGCAAGCCAAATAACCAGACACCTGGAGAAGAGGAACAGCGACGCATGCAGCTCACTCCCGTCCAAAGAGCAGCAGCCGTGCAAGCAGCCCACCCCCATTCGAGGAGCAGCAGACTTGCAATCAACCTGTCCAAGTCCAAGGAGCAGTAGCCCCACAAGCAGCCCACCACATCAGAGGAACAACAGCAGCGTGCAGCCAGCCCCCATCCAAGGAACAGCAGCCACGTGAGCAGTCCGCCCCAGTTCAAGGAGTAGCAGCTGCATGTGTAGCCTGCCCCCATCCAAGGAACAGCAGCCTTGTGATCAGCACACCCTCTGTCTGGGGAACAGCAGCTGTGTGAGAAGCATGCCCCCACCAGCCAAAGGAGCCACCATGGCTGTGAACAGCACCCACCAAAGGGGCTGCTGCCAACTGAGGAGCAACTGCTACCACCACCACCCGAGGAGCAACCGCAGTCCGAGGAGCCACAGCCACCCAAGGAGCAACCCCTGAACGACTCAACATCTAGATCTGTCGGTGAGATCAAACATGGGTAGACAAAGAAACCCCAAAGGAAAGAAGAGGACTCGCCAGAAAAGCACCTAAGTGAAACAGAGGCATGCAACATGTCAGAAAAAGAATTCAGACTAAGGGTCCTAGAGTGCGTAAACCTGATGGAGGAAAAAATCAACAACTTATGTAAGGGATGAAAAAATCAATAACTTATGTAAGAACCAAGAAGAAATGAAAATGATATAGCTGCAATAAAAAACACCATTGAAAGTTTCAACAGTAGACTAGGAGGAGCGGAGGACCGAATTAGCGAATTAGAAGACAGGGAAATAAAACACACCCAAACTGAACTGCAATTGGAGAAAAAAATTAAAAGACAGGAGGAGAGTCTAAGGGAGCTATGGGACAACATGAAACAAAACAATATACGAATAATAGGGGTGCCAGAACAACAGAAAGAGGAACAAGGGTTAGAAAACCTATTGGAATAAATAGTATCAGAAAACTTCCCTGAGGTGGGGAAGAAAAAAGTCACACAAGCACAGAGAATCCCAAACAAGGTGAATCCAAAAAGACCCACGTCAATACACATCATAATTACCATGGCAAATGTTCAGGAAAGAGAGAATCTTAAAGGCTGCAAGAGAGAGACGGAAAGTTTTATTCAAGGGATCTCCCATTAGATTATCAAATGATTTCTCTACAGAAACACATCAGGCCAGAAAAGAATGGACAGAAATTTACAAAGTGATGCAAAGCAAAGGACTGAATCCAAAAATACTCTATCCAGCAAGGCTATCATTCAAAATTGAAGGGGAAATAAGAAGCTTCACAGACAAAAAAAAAGGTTAAAGGAGTTTATTGCCACCAAGCCAGCAATGCAAGAAATGCTACAGGGACTGGTGTAAAAAGAAGAAATAAAAAGCTAAGAAAGATGCCGAAACCGGTTTGGCTCAGTGGATAGAGCGTCGGCCTGCGAACTGAAAGGTCCCAGGTTCGATTCCAGTCAAAGGCATGTACCTGGGTTGCGGGCACATCCCCGGTGGGAGATGTGCAGGAGGCAGCTGATCGATGTTTCTCTCTCATCGATGTTTCTAACTCTCTATCTCTCTCCCTTCCTCTCTGTAAAATAATCAATAAAATATATTTTTTTAAAAAAGCTAAGAAAGAAAACAGGCACAAGAAAAAGAAATGGCTACAAACAAGTACCTTTCAATAATAACTTTAAACGTAAATGGACTAAATGCTCCAATCAAAAGACATGGAGTGGCCGAAACCGGTTTGGCTCAGTGGATAGAGCGTCGGCCTGCGGACTGAAAGGTCCCAGGTTTGATTCTGGTCAAGGGCATGTATCTGGGTTGCGGGCACATCCCCAGTAAGAGATGTGCAGGAGGCAGCTGACCGATGTTTCTCTCTCATCGATGTTTCTAACTCTCTATCTCTCTCCCTTCCTCTCCGTAAAAAAAATCAATAAAATATTTTTTTAAAAGATATTTGTATATATGTACCTTTCTAATCTTCCTCTTGGAAATTACCAATTAAAAAAAAAAAAAAAGACATCGAGTGGCTGAATGGATAAAACAACATGACCCATATATTTGCTGTCTACAAGAGACCCACCTCAGAATAAGGGACTCACACAGACTGAAAGTGAAGGGATGGAAAATATCTTCCAGGCAAATGGAAATGAAAAAAAAGCTGGGGTAGCAATACTTATATCAGACAAAATAGACATCAAAGTGAAGGCCATAACAAGAGATAAGGAAGGCCACTTCATAATACTAAAGGGATCTATACAACAAGAAGATATAACCCTGATAAACATATATGCACCAAATGCAGAAGCACCCAAATACAAAAAAAAAACTCCTGGAAGATATCAAGGGAGAGATCGACAACAATACAATCATAGTAGGGGACTTTAATACACCACTGACATCACTGAATAAATCCTCTAGACAAAAAATCAGCAAAGAAACAGCAATCCTAAATGACTCACTAGATCAGATGGACTTAATTGACATCTTCAGAACATTTCACCCCAAAGCCACGGAATATACGTTCTTCTCAAGTGCACATGGGACATTTTCAAAAATAGACCACATATTGGGTCAAAAGCAAAGTCTCCCCAAATTCAAGAAGATTGAAATCATACCAAGCATCTTCTCAGATCACAATGGCATAATATTAGAAATAAACTATAATAAAAACAACCCAAAATACTCAAGAAAAGCTGAATAGCATGTTATTAAATATTGATTGGGTTACCAATGAGATCAAAGAAGAAATTAAAAACATCCTGGAAACTAATGACAATGAAAACACAACAATCCAAAACCTATGGGACACAATGAGAGCAGTCCTGAGAGGGAAGTTTATAGCCCTACAGGCCTACCCCAAAAAACAAAACAAAAAAAAATGGTAGTAAATCATCTAACTCTACATCTCAAAGAATTAGAAAGAGAGCAACAAGAAAAGCCCAGAGTGAGCAGAAGGAAGGAGATAATAAAGATCAGAGCAGAAATAAATGACATAGAGACCAAAAGACAAATAAATAAAATCAACGAAACCAAGAGCTGGTTCTTTGAAAGGATAAACAAGATTGACGAACCTCTAGCCAGGCTCACCAAGAAGCAAAGAGAGAGGACCCAAATAAACAAAATCATAAATGATAGAGGTGAAATAACAACAGACCCCACAGAAATACAAATGATTGTTAAACAATACTACGGGCAACTCTACTCCAACAAACTAGACAACCTGGAGGAAATGGACATATTCCTAGAAAAATACAACATTCCAAAACTCAATCAGGAAGAATCTAAAAATCTCAATAGGCCAATAACTATGGAAGAAATTGAAGCAGTCATCAAAAAGCTTCCAGCAAACAAAAGCCCGGGGCCAGACGGCTTCACAGGGGAGTTTTACCAAACATTCAAGGAAGAACTAAAACCTATCCTCCTCAGACTACTACAAAAAATTCAAGAGGAAGGAACGCTTCCAAGCTCATTCTATGAAGCCAGCATCACCCTAATACCAAAACCTGGGAAAGACAACACAATGAAAGAGAATTACAGGCCAATATTCCTCATGAACATAGATGCCAAAATCCTCAACAAAATCTTAGCAAATCGGATCCAGTAGTACATCAGAAAGTTCATACACCATGACCAAGTAGGATTTATCCCAGGGATGCAAGGATGGTACAATATCCACAAATCAATAAACATGATACATCACATAAACAAATTGAAAGAAAAAAACCACATGGTCGTATCAATTGATGCAGAAAAAGCATTTGACAAAATCCAACACCCATTTTTGATAAAAACTCTCAGCAAGGTGGGAATAGAAGGATCATACCTCAACATAATAAAAGCCATATATGACAAGCCCACAGCCAACATCATACTCAATGGACAAAAACTAAAACCATTTCCCCTAAGAACAGGAACAAGACAGGGATGCCCACTCTCACCACTCCTGTTCGACATAGTACTGGAAGTATTAGCCATTGCAATTAGACAAGAAGAAATAAAAGGCATCCAAATTGGAAAAGAAGTAAAACTGTCCTTATTCGCAGATGACAAGATATTATACATAAAAAACCCTAAAGACTCCATCAAAAAACTGTTAGACTTAATAAATGAATTTGGCAATGTAGCAGGATACAAAATTAATGCCAAGAAATCTATGGCATTTCTATACACCAATAGTGAACTTACAGAAAGAGAGACTAAAAAAGCAATCCCATTTACCATCGCACCAAAAAAATTAAGATACCTAGGAATAAACGTAACTGAAGAGGTAAAAGACCTCTCCTCAAAAAACTACAGGATGTTGAAAAAAGAGATAGAGGAAGACATAAACAGATGGAAGAACATACCATGTTCTTGGATTGGTAGAATCAACATCATTAAAATGTCCATACTACCCAAAGCAATCTATAAATTCAACGCACTTCCCATTAAAATACCAATGGCATATTTCACAGATCTCGAACGAACTCTCCAAAAATTCATCTGGAATAAAAAAAGACCCGGAATAGCTGCAGCAATAATGAGAAAGAAGAACAAAGTAGGTAGGATCTCAATACCAGATATCAAGCTGTATTACAAAGCCACTGTTCTCAAAACTGCCTGGTACTGGCACAAGAACAGACATATAGATCAATGGAATAGGATAGAGAGCCCAGAAATCGACCCGAACCAATATGCTCAATTAATATTGACAAAGGAGG
>NW_005871432.1:56484-68680 GCF_000147115.1 Myotis lucifugus | reverse complement strand
GCAACTGATCGATGTTTCTCTTCTGTCCCTTTCCCTGCTCTCTGTAAAAATCAATAAAATATATTTTTAAAATCTGTATTAAAAAAAAAAAAGAAAGGAATCTTACCATTTGCGACAGCATGGATGGAACTGGAGAGCATTATGCTAAGTGAAGTAAGTCAGTCAATGAAAGAAAAATACCACATGATCTCACTCATTTATGGATAATTAAGACCATTATAAACTGATGAGCAAAAACAGATACAGAGGCAGAGCAACATCGAACAGACTGTCAAACTACAGCGGGAAGGCTGGGAAGGGTTCAGGGTGGGGGGGAGGGTAAGAGATAAACTGAAGGACTTGTATGCATGCATACGAGCATAACCAATGGACACAAGACACTGGGGGGCATGGAGGCTAGGGGAGGGTCAAGGGGAGGAAAAAAAAAGGAGATATATATAATACTCTTGGTAATACTTTAAGCAATAAAACAATAAAAAAAAGAAAATACATCCTGCATATCAGATATTTACATTATAATTCATAAGAGTAGCAAAATTAAAGTTATGAAGTAGCAACGAAAATAATTTTATGGTTGGGGGTCACCACAACATGAGGAACTGTATTAAAGGGTCATGGCATTAGGAAGGTTGAGAACCACTGTACTAGAGGCTATCTGAAAACAAGATAGGTTGAAAGTCTTCACAAGAATCAGTTAAGATTCCATGAGATCCTTCCTGAACCCTGAGCAGCCCTGCAACTACCCTAGGCAACCCTGTAAAAGACTGGAGTGTGTCCTCTGGAGAAATTGATGATGGCAGGCTCAGGCACAACTCAGAACAGATGTTAAGAGCAAGTCAGCAAAAAGCCCAAAAATAAACCTTCTCATATATATATAGTCAAATGATTTTCCTAAAAATTTTAATGACCATTTCACTGGGGGAGGAAAAAGAAATCTTTTCAACAAATATAGGTGGGAAGCTGAATATCCACATGCAAAAGAATGAAGTTATTCTTACCCTTCCTTACACCAGTGATGGCAAACCTTTTGAGCTCGGAGTGTCAGCATTTTGAAAAACCCTAACTTAACTCTGGTGCCATGTCACATATAGAAATTTTTGATATTTGCAACCATAGTAAAACAAAGATTTATATTTTTTATATTTATTTTATATATTTAAATGCCATTTAACAAAGAAAAATCAACCAAAAAAATGAGTTCGCGTGTCACCTCTGATACGGGTGTCATAGGTTCACCATCACTGCCTTACACCATATACAAAAGTTAACTCAAAATTCATCAAAGACCTAAACATCAGAGCTTAAATTATAAAACTTAGAAGGAACAGGGGGAAAGTTTCATGACAATGGATTTGGCAATGATTTCTTGGATATAACACCAAAGCACAGGAGGCAAGTGGGAAAAATAAATTAGACTGTACTTATGTATGAAACAGGAATTTTAGGGGAATATATGCAGGCTTAGGGAATTTTTAAAATTGGAGTCCAAGGAAAAATCATAGGGCTACAGACTGGGAGAAGGTATATTTCCATAACACAAGGAAGCCCGGTGTAGTTAATTTCCATAAGACAAGGAAGCAGCAACAGGTACATCTCCATAACACAAGAAAGCAACAGTTGCATTTACTAGTACATAAGACAAAGAAGCTGGAAGTAGCCTAAAAGGTCTCTATTTACAAAATAAAGAAGGAAGAAAGCCCAGAAAGAAAAGAACAATGAGGGAGGAGGGCAGCACTGTCCCAAGTGGTTGACCTTTGAGTTCAGGAGTTGCTATAGTGACCAAACCAAAAAGGGGGATAGGGGCCAATCAGTGGGGATATCAGGACACAGAAACTACAGCCTTTATAAACCATGGAAACAGGAAGTCGGTGAGACCCTTTTCCCCCTCCCCACGTGGGAGTCCATTCTGTGGGACTCTTTCCCTCTCCCACGTGGGAGTCTGTACTTGTTCTTCAGTACTTGTTCAAAGTCTCCACCTTTGCTATACTACTCTCTATCCGTGGATTCATTCTTGGACTCTGGCGAACAGAGAATCCCGAGTTCCAGTCCAAAAATTCCGTTTCATGTATATCAAAGGACAAAATCAACAGTGAAAAGACAACCTAAAGAATGGGATAAAACATCTGGGCTGTTTGCTGACTTGCTCAAGTATCTAATAAGGGATTAAAATCCAGAATATATGAAGAACTACTTCTCAACAACAAAACTAACAAACTAATTTAAAAAAACAAAGAAAGGACTTCGATGGCTACTTCTCCAAAGATGGGATACAAATGGCCACTAACCACATGTGGAAAGATGCTCACAGCACACTAATCACTTGGGAAATGGAAAGTGAAAACACAAAAGTAAAAAACTAAGTACTCTTAACAAACACAACAAAATCAGAAAATAGGAAGTGCTGCGGAGGATGTGGAGAAACAAACTCCTGTGCACTCTTTGAGGGAACATAAAATGGTGCAGCCACTATGGAGGGTCCTCAAAAAACTGAATATAGGCTTACCATTTAATCCAGCAATTCCATTTTTGAGAATATATTGAAAAGTACTGAAAGCAGAGTCTTAAAAAGATATTTGTACACCCATGTTCATAGCAGCACTATTCACAATAGCTGAGTTAAATAAGCCAATCACAAAAAGTCAAATACTTATGATTCCATTTATATGAGGTTCCTAAAGTAGTCAAATTCACAGCAAGTAGAATGGTGGTTGTCAGGGGCTGAGGAAAAGGGGAACAGTGAGTCATTTTGTAGCAGATAGAGGTCAATTTTTGCAAGATAGAGAGAATTTTGGAGACTGGTTGCACAATAATGTGAATGTACTTAACACTACTGAACTATACACTGAAAAATGGTTAAGATGGCAAATTTTGTTATGTGTATTTTACCACAATAGTAAACATATAAAAACCAAGCCAGCAAAATGAACAATGTGGTACTTCTATCTCTTTTCCCTGCTTAGCTTCCAGGAAGGCTGGCCGTCAGGAGCAGGAGACTAAATGTAGAGGTCCTCTCCCGAAAACAGAATGGCTTCTAAAAGTTCTACTTGCTTCTTTTACAGTTGTGCTTTCTGGATAATATGATTTTGTTATTGTTCTCACTTTTTAAAAATTATTGTAAAAAATTTTTTTTATTTTAAACATACTTATTGTATAGTCTAACATTTCCATTTTGTAGTGTCTATAGATACTGACATAGAGTGCCCCCAACAAAAAATTAGCTCCTTCCTATCTGATCACCCAACACTGAAGTCCACCAAAGGGCTAGCTCTACTCAGGTATGAACATTTTTCAGTCACCTTTTGTTAGTGTCTCACTTAGAAATATAAGCAGAAGGCTAATCATCAGCAGACATTAGAAATACTTTCTTGATGGCAGCTTAGGTAAATGCCGGTACTCACCATCTCCCACAACCACATCAAAAGTACAACTGAAATGCAGAACAACCAGCATTCAGAACTGCCTGAAAGCTGGCTAAATGGAAGTCTTACAACTACAGAAGTAAAGAAGAAAGTACGGTGGGGCCTTGACTTACGAGTTTAATTCGTTCCGTGACGGAGCTCGTAACTCAAATTACTCGTATGTCAAATCGCTTAAAGCGAATGAGTGAGACACGTGATGCTGGACTGATGCTGTGGCGTTCACTGTGACGTTCGCTGTGCCATCTAGCGGTGGGGTATCTGAAGCTGGCTCGTAACCCAAATTTTAGCTCGCAACTCAAAGCAAAAAATCGGCCGAGAGACGGCTCGTATCTCGAAAAACTCGTTAGTCGGGACACTCGTAAGTCAAGGCCCCACTGTATATTGAGACTGGTAGGAGGGGCAAAGGCATGGAACTGGCTGGTCTGACACCCATGTGTGTCATTTTTTTAATTGGGAGGGATATCTCTGCTGCGGAGTACCCCCTTCCCCTGCCCATGAAGCACATGGGGTCCCAGCCCCACACCAGTCCCCCAGCCTTCCGAGCTGGGAAAAGAAGTCCCCCTAACTTTGGGCTGTAAAAACTAGTGGTGATTGTGACTGAGTGACAGGGGCTGCTGGAGACCCAGGTGTTCCTCTTAAAGGGCTGATGCATGAACTTACACAAACTCGCTACCTCTGAGCTCCAGAATTGGGACAGTGACTTGAAAGGAATCAGGGACATTCAGGGAGGAACTGGATTGTCTAGCATCACGGTAAGAACTCAGGGGCAGCTTTCTTACAGACAGGGATGACTGTTCCTATGCTAAAACCTATCCCTTTGCACAGCTGACCGGCAGCCATACCTGAATCCCCATTAGCCTGGATCACACTATTCACTCTGCTCTAGTGATTCCCTGAGACCCCACCCCATCTAATATGCAGCCCCATCCAAGGCAACTATAGCAGCTTTTCCCTATGAAAGCCCTGTCCTGGCTCAGGCTTCAGACTGCTAAAATCGCTCAAACAAACAGCATGCCCCAAAACTATCAATAATAGACTCAAGACCCAGCACTAGCACCAGCCTGCCTTGCCTGGGCACTTAACAAGCCTAATACAAGTAGCAGCCTCTGCAGACCTCTCTGTAGCTCCTGTTGGGTGGCCCCAGGGAGTGGCTGACTTTGCACCTGCCGGGAGGCCCCAGAGCCAGTGCACCTAATGGACAGCTTCAGACCATAGCAGATTACCACTCTATACATCCACAAGCAACACACTCAAGGGGCAGATTCAGTGAGCACCAAAGACCCACTGAAGCAAGGCCTGCTGCTCCACTTGGTTGTCTCCTGCAGAGCTGCTCTTCCACTGTAGTCCCATCTGGTCCTCATAGCCAATTGGCCAGGAGGTCAATTCCTCCCAAAGAGGCCAACAGCAATCAAGGCTCAGCACACAGCCCACACAGGGGCACACCTCAAGTGCCCAGCTCAAGTGACTGGGGAGGCTGAGCTGCTGGGCCCTACAAGACACCTACTACACAAGGCCACACTACCAACTCAAGAAGACATAGCAGCTCTTCTTAATACATAGAAACACATATAGGGAAGCAGCCAAAATGTGCAAAGAAACATGTCATAAATGAAAGAAATGGAAACAAGCAAACTACTGGATACGGAATTAAAACAATGGCCAGGTTGCTCAAGGATCTTAATAAGAGCTTCAAGGAACTTAGGAAGACTATCAAGGATCTTAGTGATAATGTCAAAGACATAAAAAAGGACCAGTCAGAAATTAAGCACACACTAACTGAAATAAAGAATAATTTACAAAAAAAAACCCAAGATGGCAGCATAGGTAAACACCGGAGATTGCTGCCTTGCACAACCACTTCAAAAATACAACTAAAAGACGGAACGGACATCATCCAGAACCACAGGAAGGCTGGCTGAGTGGAAATTCTACAACTAGAAGGAAAGAGAAAAGCATAGGAGACTCAGAGGAGGTGCGGTGCGAAAGTAAAGTACAGAGGTACGGAGGCGCACGCAGAGAGGGCTAGCAGCTGAGGACACGGTTGTCGTTTTCAATCGGGAGGGAGTCTCAAGCTCTGAGCTCCAGTTCCGGGCGAGTCTCTGGGGACCCTGACTCATATGGGAGAAACTGGACTGTCTGGCATCAGTTGGAACTCAAGGGCAGCTTTCTCTCAGAGGTGTTTGCAGCGACTGCTGGGACACTGAGAAGCAGGGCCTCTGAGGGCAGGACTGAGAGCAGCAATAACTGCTCGCTCCGCCTTGTTGATCCCCTGGGACCCTGCCCGGACCAAGCCTTGTACGGAGGCTTTTGCATATGAAAGGCCTGGTCCTTTGCAATCTGATAATTACCTAACAAACTGCAGCTGGGCCAAGGCCCCAGAGCAACTTGCATTGCGTCACAGCTGGCTCCTGCTGGGTAGCCTCAGGCAGAGGCTAGATTAGCACCTCCTTAGAGATCCAAGGCCAGTGTGCCCGGGTCAGAGTGGGACCATCCAGATCACAACTCCTCGGATCCATAAAGGACACACTCAGGGGGCAGACTCAGTGAGCACCAAAGCTCCACTGAAGCAAGTCCTGCTCCATAAGGGTGTCTCCAGCACAGAAGTTCTCCCACTGCAGACACAGCTGATTCTCACAGCCAACTGGCCAGAAGGTCAATCCCTCCCAGTATTACCTACAACAATCAAGGCTTAACTACAACAAGACTGTGCACAAAGCCCACAAGGGGGTGCACCAAGAGTGTCTACCTCAGGTAATTGGGGAGGCTGAGCCACTGAGCCCTATAGGACACCTAGCACAGAAAGCCACTCTATCGACACAGCGAAGTATAAAAAAATGCGGAGACAAAGAAACAGGACACAATTGACAGAAATGGAGGAAAGCAAACTAATGCATATAGAGTTCAAAACCACACTTTTAAGGTTTTTCAAGAATTTTCTAGAAACCGCTGATAAACTTAATGAGACCCTCAAGAAATCTAATGAGACCCTCAAGGTTGTGATAAAGGACCAACTAGAAATTAAGCATACACTGACTGAAATAAAGAATATTATACAGACTCCCAACAGCAGACTAGAGAATCGCAAGAATCAAGTCAAAGATTTGAAATATGAAGAAGCAAAAAACACCCAACCGGAAAAGCAAAATGAAAAAAAGAATCCAAAAATATGAAGATAGTGTAAGGAGCCTCTGGGACAGCTTCAAGCGTCCCAACATCCGAATTATAGGGATGCCAGAAGAAGAAAGAGAGAGCAAGATATTGAAAACCTATTTGAAGAAATAATGACAGAAAACTTCCCCTACCTGGTGAAAGAAATAGACTTACAAGTCCAGGAAGTGCAGAGAACCCCAAACAAAAGGAATCCAAAGAGGACCACACCAAGACACATCATAATTAAAATGCCAAGAGCAAAAGACAAAGAGAGAATCTTAAAAGCAGCAAGAGAAAGACAGTCAGTTAGTTACCTACTAGGGAGTACCCATACGACTGTCAGCTGATTTCTCAACAGAAACTTTGCAGGCCAGAAGGGAGTGGCAAGAAATATTCAAAGTGATGAATAGCAAGAACCTACAACCAAGATTACTTTATCCAGCAAAGCTATCATTCAGAATTGAAGGTCAGATAAAGAGCTTCACAGATAAGAAAAAGCTAAAGGAGTTCATCACCACCAAACCAGTATTATATGAAATGCTGAAAGGTATCCTTTAAGAAGAGGAAGAAGAAGAAAAAGGTAAAGATACAAACTATGAACAACAAATACACATCTATCAACAAGTAAATCTAAAAATCAAGTGAATAAATAATCTGATGAATAGAATAAACTGGTGATTATAATAGAATCAGGGGAATAGAAAGGGAGTAGACTGACTATTCTTGGAGGGGAAAGGGGTGTGGGGGATGCAGGAAGAGACTGAACAAAAATCGTGCACCTATGGATGAGGACAGTGGGGCAGGTGAGGGCGGAGGGTGGGGTGGGAACCGGGTGGAGGGGAGCTATGGGGGGAAAAAAAGAGGAACTGTAATAATCTGAATAAAGATTTAATTTTTTTAAAAAAAGAATAATTTACACAGATTCAACAGTAAAGGATTTCGAGAATCGGAACCAACAAATATAAGCAAGCAAAAAAGAATCCAGCCCTAGCTGGTTTGGCTCAGTGGACAGAGCATCAACCTACGGACTGAAGGGTCCCAGGTTCGATTCCCGCCAGGGGCAAGTGCCTGGGTTGCGGGCTAGATCCCCAGTAGGGGGCATGCAGAAGGCAGCCAATCAATGATTCTCTCTCATCACTGATATTTCCATCTCTCTCTCCCTCTCTAAAACCAATAAAATATATTTTAAAAAGAAAAGAAAAAAGAATCCAAAAATTTGAAGGTAGTATAAGGAGCCTCTGAGACAACTTTAAGTGTAACAACATTCATATTATGGGAGTGCCAGAAGGAGAAGAGAAGGATATTGAAGACTTATTTGAAGAAATAATGACAGAAAACTTCCCCTACCTGGTGAAAGAAATAGACTTACAAGTCCAGGAAGCACAGAAGGTCCCAAACAAGAGTAACCCAGAGAGGCCCACACCAATACACATCATAATTAAAATGCCAAGGGCAAAAGATAGAATCTTAAAAGCAGCAAAAGAAAAGCAGTCAGTTAGTTACAAGGGAGTACCGAAACTACTGTCAGATTTTTCAACAGAAACTTTGCAGGCCAGAAGGGAGTGGCAAGAAATACTCAAAAGTGATAAATAGCAGGGACCTACACCCAAGATTACTCTACACAGCAAAGCTCTCATTTAGAGTTGAAGGTCAGATAAGAGCTTCACAGACAAGAAAAAGTTAAAGGAATTCATCAACACCAAACCAGAATTACATGAAATGTTGAAGGAGAGGAGGAGGGGGAGGAAGAGGAAGAAAAAGAAATATGAACAAAACTGCAATAAATACGTATCAACAATTCAATCTAAAAATCAAAATAAATGAAAAAATAAACTGATGAATAAAATAGAACCAGAAGCATGGAAACATGGAACAGATTGATGAATCTTGGAGGGAGGGCAGGGAGAAATTAACCAAAGCACTTATATGCATACTAGAGGCCCACTGTGCAAATTTGTGCATGGGTGGGGTCCCTTGGGGTGGCCTGCTGGGATCGGGCCCCCGCTTGCACCCACCTTGGCCTGGCACCGCCCACTCACCTGCTCCACCATCCCACCACGGTCCCACTCTCGTTGGGGCCCATTGGGGCCAGCAGTGCCTCCACTGCCACCTGCTACCAGCATCTTGTCGCTAATGCCCACCATGCTTTGCACCGCCTCCCTGGTGGTCAGCACACATCATAGCAAGTGGTTGAACTCCCAGTCAAATGACCGCCCAAGGCAGTGATTCCCAAACTTATTTGGCCTACCGCCCCCTTTCCAGAAAAAATATTACTCAGCCCCTGGAAATTAATTTTTTTTTTAATTTTAATAGCAGTTACTCATCGCCCCCAAATGCACCTGTGGCCATCACTGCCCCCCTGGATCGCTGCAGCGCCCACCCGGGGGGCGGTAGCGCCCACTTTGGGAATCACTGGCCCAAGGGGACAATTTGCATATTAGGCTTTTATTATACAGAATATGCATTACCTATGGACACAGTCAATAGGGTGGTAAATGCCTGGGGCGGGGCAGGAACAAGGTGGAAGGAAGCAATGAAAGGAATAAAGGGAGACATCTGTAAAATTCTCAACAATAAAGTTGGTTTTTTTTTAACCTCAAAAACATTTTTTTTTCTTCCCATGCACTCTGTTCTTAGGAAACTTGTTTTTGGAAGGATGGATTGGCTCCACCACTACCAGTAACAAAATAGCAAATACTGCTGCCTGGCTGGCATGGCTCAGTGGTTGAACATCAACCTATAAACCATGAGTCAAATTCAATACCCAGTCAGGGCACATGCCCAGGTTGCAGGCTCGATCCCCAGTGTGGGGTGTGCAGGAGGGAGCCAATCAATGATTCTCTCTCATCATTGATGTTTCTAGCTCTCTCTCCCTCTCCTTTCCTCTTTAAAAATCAATAAAAAATATATATTAAAATTTCAAAAAGCAATACTGTCTGAGTACAGCATGCACATGCCCTTTATATACATTTACTCACTTTTCTTTTTTTTTTCTTTTTTTAGAGGGAGGAGAGATAGAAACATGTGGCATTAACATGAATCAGCTGCCTCCTGCACCCGCCCTGCTGGGGATTGAGCCCAAAACCCAGGCATGTGCCCCAACTGGGAACTGAACCTGGGATCTCTTGGTCCAGGGGACAACACTCAACCACTGAGCCACACCGGCCTGGCAGCTCACATAATTTTTAAAATGACACTACGAGGAGGGTAAGATTATTTTTCCCACACTTCAGACTGGAAACTCAAGCACAAAGAGGTTAACTGATGTAACTTGCCCAAGGTCATTTTCCAGTTGTCAGTCAGGATTTGGACTCAGGCAGGTGGCTCCAGAGCCCCTTGCTCTCTGTCACTAAGATACTGTGCTCACCAAGGGAGAAAACCTCAAAAAAGGAATATGGAGGAGGCAGACACAACAAAAAGGGGAAGGACATTTCTAGAAGAATGGTAAAGGAAAGTCCCCAAATCACAGCTGAACCAATAAAACTGACAAAATATTGGGGTGCTTTGAACACACCTAGAAGAGATTTATTTCCCAGTTCTCTGAAAGTTTGAATGAAAAAGTGATCGATCAATCAATACAGAGAAAACTAAGCAAACAAAATACAAATCAATTATTAACTTCAGGGAAAACAAAAAAGCTGTACAAGCTGTACAACAAAGAAAGCACGACCCTATTTCTGGCTGATTCATTAGTGAATAATAATAAGAGTGATAAATCATACAGTAATTCAACCAAAAAAAGAGACATATGAGCACTGGAAGGATGGGAGATAAAAAGTGTGTCAACTAAATACACAGCAGGATTTCTGGAAAACAACAAAATGGAATAAGCATTTTACTTAGAAATATGGAAGCAAAAGGCAAATATTTCAGTAAGTTCTTATCACTCCACATTCCATTCCAGGATCTCCTAAATTACTAAGTGATTTTTTTAAAGATCTGAATACATTATGGTTCACCTTTGTGCCTCAGGGTTTCTGACATATTCCGAGACCCTCTCCTAATGGAAGCCTTTGAGAGCTAGACATAAATGAATGAAGATGGCTATATGCCAATGAGACTTACGAATGGAAACTGAAATGTCTATTTCACGCAACTTTTATATAGTATGATATATTCTTTTTTATTTTATTTTTTGGTAACCATTTAAGAATCACTCTTAGCTCTTGGGCCACACAAAAACAGGTGGCAGGCTGGATTTGGCCCATGAGCTGTAGTTTGCCAATTCCTGTCCTAAAGCAACAAGGCGGGTGGAGGCAGTCCAGAAGCTGCAGATGGGAGATTTCCATCAATGAGGCTCCAAACAGCCCATATTACACACAAAAGAGAGATTTAGCACGTGGACAACTGCTTCGCCCAGACAGCCGGCAACAATAGGGGCCTCTGAAGACGGTTTTGACCGTATCTTTGCTTTCTTCCTTACCTCAATCTTGAAGGGCAGACACAGCTACACGGGAGGGGAGGGGAGAGGAGGAGAGAACCCAAGTGCACACACGGGAAAAACCAGCTCGCTCGCTGCTTTCCCCCATCACAGGTTTCTAGGCCTGAATTTGGCTCCATTTGTCAAGAGGGTGGGGTGGGGTGGGACAATTCACTGAGTCACAGATGTTAAACTAGATGAGATCAGACTTTATACACTACCTGAGGCTAACTGCAAAGCAGTCGAATCTGCCCGGATTCACCCAGGTGTGGGATGAACAACTAGCAAATAAAGTTCAAAGCCAATAGGAAGAAAGAATAAAGTTCCTCTCTACATGCGCATACGATAAGCCAGTTATGTAACCAAAGGACCTTTATTCAGAACATGTAAAGAACGCTTTGGAATCAATAGATTAACCGCCCCCCCAAAAAATAAAAAAAAATAAAAAGAAAGAAATGAAAAAGGAAACAGGACAACGGGCAAAGGAAAGTTCTTTTTCAAAAGCAACCAAAAAGTGAAACATGAAAACTTTCCACGTCACCAGCAGTCAAGGAAATGCAAAGATGCCGCTTCCCCCGGCCACCGGGCCGGGCGATGCCAGGCGCCGCTCCGAAGGTGGCGGAGAGGGAGGCGCGGGGCCACGGCTGCGGCAGCGCGAGCCCTGCACGGAGAGGGGCCGGGGCAGCCATCCTCCGGCCGCCCACCGCCTCTTAGCAGGAGGCCCTGGTCGGCGTAATAAACACCCCCAACTTTTTGGGGGGGATAAGCAGGTAGGAAAGCCACGCCCACATTTTAGGAAGTGAAATTTCAATTCACAGTGTGAGACCGCTCCCTGCGATCTTGACTCCCAGACGCAGAAAACGCTGCAGGGTTTCAAAAGCCCAAAACAGACGCGCCGCAGGGGCCGGGACCGGGTCAGGAGGAGGAGGAGGAGGAGCAGGAGCAGCGGGATGACCTAGGGCCTCGGCCCGGGGCTTCCCAGCGGGGAAGCGAGGAATCCCACCGCGTCGGGAAGACTCGCTCCGGCGCCGCCAGGAGGTCAAGCCGCCGGCGTTCTGGCCGCAGCCGCCGTAACGTCCCCCACCTCCAGGACCGCGCGCGCCGGCCGGGCAGGGTCGGAGGCCCCGCGATCCGGGGCGGGGGAGTCGGCCGCCGAGGCCTCGCGTTGGACACAGCGGCCAGCCCGCCAGGGCGAGCCGGAGGAGGG
>NW_005871432.1:53459-56294 GCF_000147115.1 Myotis lucifugus | reverse complement strand
CGGGACCGAGACGCCGGCCCCGTCCACCGACCCTGGCGCGGCCCCAGCCGCCGGGCGGGCCGACGAGTCGCCAACGCCCACTGCGGCCCCCTCGCCCGCCCGCTGCCCGCCTCTGAGGACGCGGCCGCTTCCACCCCTCGCCGCTGCTCACCGCGCTGAGGCGGATCCCGCTGGGACACGGCGCCGCCATCTTGAGCTGCACAGCCTGGGCCCGCCTCCGCCGCAGCGCGACTGGGAGGGAAGCCGCGGAGACCGCGGTGGGCGCGCGCGGGTCCGCCCACTTCCGGGGCGGGGCGGAGATCGTCCCGCCCACGCACTTCCGCCCGCGGGCACCGGCGCGCTGGGTGCGGGAAAGAGGAACTGGCGGGCAGGGGAAAGCAGGCGGGCGAGGTCCGCGCTCTGGGCTCGGAGCCCGCGGCGGGCGCCGAGGAGTCGCCGCGTTACCCGAACCTGGAGGCTGGAGGGGCCTGAGCTTGAAGCCCGGCGCGATGGGCGCTGGTGGCCCACGGGGATGCACCCAAGACCTTGACCCGCCAGACCCGAATTGCACTGAGAGAGCCCTCCCGTGCCCACCAGTGTTCACGTGACTTGAAGGCTCAGTAACGAAATGAAGACTTTGCACCTTTTTGGGTTCACCCTGAGAATAACCATCCTTCACCCTGATAAGTCCTTTCCTGCGTGCACGTGTATTTTTTTAAAATATATTTTATTGACTTTTTACGGAGAGGAAGGGAGAGGGATAGAGAGATAGAAACATCGATGAGAGAGAAACATCGATCAGCTGCCTCCTGCACACCCCCTACTGAGGATGTGCCCGCAACCAAGGTACATGCCCTTGACGGGTATCGAACCTGGGACCCTTCAGTCCGCAGGCCAACTCTATCCACTGAGCCAAACCGGTTAGGGCCGTGCACGCGTATTGAGTGTGTCACAGGACAGCCCTGTGTGAGGGGTTGTGGTCTCCTCCCCCGCTCTAGTCAACCTCATAAGAAAGATTTCAGAGGAGAGACAAACAGCAGCGTTGAAGCAAAGCAAGCAACTTTATTAAAAACTAGAGGCCCAGTGCACAAAATTCATGCACTGGTAGGGTCCCTAGCGGCTGGCCCCACCCTCTGGTCGAACTCCTGGTCCAGGGGACAATTTGCATACCACGCTTTTATTATATAGGGTACACTTGGCATATAGCACAAGCAGGCAACTCAACTACCTGAGCTCACACCTGGTGGAGGTTCAAGGGGTTTCATACCTGTGTCCCTATAGGTTTCAAAGTTTCCCTGCCTGACATCTTGAGTAGCAGACTAGGTTTCAAAGCTCCCTTCTACACTCTTGTGGCTTATCTTGGCATGTTTGTACATACAACTGGTCATCATGTCTGGCAAGTCCTAAGGCAGCTGACATCTCTGTTGAGTGGGTGAGATAAAACTCTCCCTTCGTTCCCTTTTCCCCCCTTTCCTGCCCTAACATCCCCCAAGTGATCTGTCCTTGGGCTTAGCTGGCACAACTGGTATGAATGGGGTCTTCATTCTCTCTTTTCCCAGCCCAGGGTGACTAAGCTATGTGTTCTCTGGTCAGGGAGGAGAGGTATTAAGCATTTGCTCTCATGTGTCCTGATTCGGGGAAGGCAAGGTCTTGGGATTCGCAAGCTGGCTGCAAATTGCCCAAACTGTTTGGTCTTGTTTAATTTTCTTGTCTCAGTTTCCCCATCCTACTTGCCCAGGAATTCTCCTAGCTTCTTACTATCCTGCCTCAAGTGCTTTTACTCAAGCACACTTATTTGGTGCCAACTTTGAGGCTTGTAAGGACTAAAACATTTTTTAATTAATGAATAAACAAATGAATGAGGAAGTGCTAAAAAAAACTAAAACACTGTGTCCTGTTGTCACCCTGACCACTGAGATTTGGGTAAATGACATAATGTGAATCATCTAAGTAAGAGTGCTAGTTAATCCTATTTGAAATGCTCTGGATTCAGTACTTTATCGGGTTTCCTCTAGCTTTAAGATTGTGAGCCAGGTCCTGGCCAGTGTGGCGCAGATGGTTGGGCGTCATCCCATGCACTGAAGGGTTGTCAGTTCAATTCCTGTTCAGGGCACCAGATTGTGGGCTTGATTCCCAGTGGGGCGGGGGGGGGGGGGGGGGGGGGGGCCCGGAGGCAGCCCATTGATGTTTCTCTCTCCCTGTCCCCTCCTCTCTGTCTAAAACTCAATTTTAAAATCTTAGAAATTAAAAAAAATAAAAAAGGAACTAGGAGGCAGGATAGTAAGAAGCCAGGAAAGTCTTTGGCCAGTGGAATGGGGAACTGAGACAGATGGCGGGACAAACTGGCCTCAGCTGCCCCTCGACACACCTGCCTCCTTCTCCACTGAATGAGCACCCCTTTAAGCATTTAGCCCTCCGGACCCTGAGGGTTTTCTAATCAGCATCACATACTCTTAGGAACAAAGACTCAGGTCTGTTGGCCACAGAGACAGAGTTTTGGTCAAACTAGAGATAACATCTAGGCCTCAGTCATGTTTCAGCTCCAGGCCCAGAAAAGCTGCAAAACCAGATGAAAGCAACACCATGGCTGGCATCGGGACCAGATGCAAAGACTACTGGCCCCTACCCTGGCACCATGGCCCTGAGAGGACACGCTTGGAAAGCTGATGAATATTCTATTAAGATCTTCCCCTAGGGCCGAAACCGGTTTGGCTCAGTGGATAGAGCGGCGCTGGCCCGCAGACTGAAGGGTCCAGAGTTTGATTCCGGTCAAGGGCAGGAACCTCGGTTGCAGGCAGTGTCTCTCTCACTTCAGATATTTCTGTCTCTCCTTGTCCCTTCCACTCTTTCTAAAAA